>NC_056728.1:1617406154-1617598654 GCF_019279795.1 Protopterus annectens | reverse complement strand
ATAAAATATATAGGTATTAGAAGCTTATGCCAATAAAGCAACTAGGTTAATTGGTGAAATTGACTCCTTATTTTCCAATACCTAGTAGTGGTTTACACAATATTACATACAAATCCACTGTAATTGCCTGATGGACTTTTTATGTTCATATTTGTTTGAGTTACCATAGAAATGCTTTACTGTTTGTATATGCTACATTTAAAGCAGAAGCTATTTATGTATGTTTATGGTGTGTGAGATGGTGTTAAAGGGTGGTTTTGTTAATTTATTAACTAAACCTGGAACTTTAAGTTTCATGTATGTATATTTTCTTAGTTATTGGTTTCAGAATTTGTTTCTAAAGAGTTTTGACTCATCCATGATACATAACTTCATTAATTACTTCAAGTCATTATACTTGGAAGGTATTATTGATGCTCTAAATATAACTTTAACAAATGATGATATATAAATGCTTATCATTAAATATTAATGGCTTGGTGCTGCGGTAGTTTTTTCGCCTCACAGTAAGACGTTGTCCTGTTCGATTCTCAGCTAAAGCTTCTTCTGTGTGGAGACATGCGTGAATGGGCGTACCTTCGTTGAAGGTTGTGAGTCAGGGCTGGCAACTCGGCACGTAAAAAATCTACTGCTAATAATTAGCGGACTGGAGTTCTGCTGTGGCGACCCCTAACCAGGAAAAGCCAAAAGACACAACAACAGCAACAACATTAATGGCTTAAATAATGTCAAAAGAGCTGGTTTAATTAAATTCATTAAAATGCACAGAGCTCAGATAATCTTCTTGCAGGAAACCCACTTGCTGGAGAAGGATTTGCAAAAATTATCATTTAATGGTTTTACAGTTCTCATGGATTCCTGCTTTAGAGCTAAAAGGAGAGTTACTCTTATACTATGGAATAATACTTATACACTACCTAAAATTTTAAACACCTTTTCAGATAAAGACGGAATGTTAAGCATAGTAGTGCTAGAAGTTAATAAGAAAGGCTTCACACTGGTAAACTCATATTGGATTCCTGGTCTAGGAACTAAATATGTGAAGAAATACTTGGATCCCATTACTTTACATGCAAAGGGAGAAATTATTCTGGTGAAAATTTTCAATTGCTTGTTATCAGATGAAGACACCTCTAAAAATAGTAAGGTTAAACTAATGACACAAGCTTAAAAGGTAAACAGTTTTATAGCCTCAATGAATTTTAGAGACATACATAATTTAAGAGTCAAAATTCACTTTGATACACTCATTATTCTTTCCGATTTGGCGCACAAACTAATATTGATAAGATTTTTGTGTCTAACACTCTTTGCTCTATAATAAGTGATGTTGCAATACAGTCATGTCCACACTCTGACCACAATACCCTTTTGTTCGGCTTGACTGTGAAAAAAGATGATATGATAATTTTTCAAAGAATCCCAACCTATGTTACTAAGTTAAAAGGTTTTAAGGAGTGGTTATTAAAATAAATAAATGCATTTATGGAAAACAATAATAATGGTTTAGTAACAGATATCATACTCTGGGGATACATTAAAAGTTCACACCTTTAGCATAGTTAAAGCTTGGTATTTTCAAAAGAGAAAGGAATGGGACAATAAACTTTCTGATTTACAAGCCAAAATAGGTAAGTTGAAACTAAATTTAAAATCAAATGATAAAACAGTACTTACTGAAATATCTAAGCTAAACCACAAATATTTAGAAATATTGAATTAGAAGGTTGCTATAAGCTTAGAAA
Organism: Protopterus annectens; assembly: GCF_019279795.1. Lineage (NCBI taxonomy): Eukaryota > Metazoa > Chordata > Ceratodontiformes > Protopteridae > Protopterus > Protopterus annectens. The sequence continues at coordinate 1,617,596,909 of NC_056728.1, read as the reverse complement.
AGATTAAACTACGGTCCTATTCAGTAAACCACAGACATTTACATACACTAGCTCTCAGATCCAAACAAATTAATAAACAAAATCACATTAATGAAATTAAATACATGAATAATAACACAGTAAAAAGAACAACTGATTTAGGGGGTATATTAGAAGCCTTTAGAAATCATTATCGGTCAATCAATGACATGCAATCACCACTAGATTCAGACGATGTAATATATACATTTCTATAAGAAAATATTAAGACTAAACTATCAAAACAATAAAATAGTACCCTAAATAAACAAATAACCTTAGCAAACCTGAAAGAACAAGTTAAACATATGAAGGATAATAAAACCCCAGGGTTAGATTGGATAATCCCAGAAATATATAAAATTATTCGAAAGCACACAATAAAGTTATTATTAAACACATTCTCCATGGTTAAACAAGACTTAATGTTCCCTCCCTCATGGAAGTACTCAGTAATCTCCTCCATTATGAAACAAGGTAAGGACCCCCAACTATGTGCATCCTATAGACCCATATAATTGTTAAATATTGATTATAAAATTTTAATGTCTATCCTGGCCAAAAGACTAAAGAATACATTACCCAATCTAATACACTTTGATCAAACTGGCTTTATCTTACATAGAAAAGTACACAACAATATTATTAAGCTACTATCTCTAATAGACATTGCAAACAAAACCAAGAAACAATTAACTATTATCAGTCTGGATATTGATAAGGCATTTGATTCCCTCAGTTGTCATACTTACAAAAAATCTTTAAAGAATTTAACTTTACTTCAGATTTCACTAAACTGATATTAAATATTTATAGTGATTCTAAAGCATTTGTTAAGATTGGTTCATGTCTATCATCCCCAGTAAAAATTCATAAGGGAACTAGACAAGGTTTCCCTCTATCCCCATTATTTTTTGATTTATAGGTTCATAGGTGGGTACTAAGCTATCTGCCCGAAGGCATTTATAAGCCTAGCCAGAATGTGTTGGCTTTCGCCGTCCCCTTAGATTAGTTCCCTGTGCCTCTGTCCAGCTGAGCCACTGAAGTGATCCCCGAGGTAAACTTTCTGTTTCCCATCCACTCGTTAAGAATTCTTTCGAAGAGTGTTGGTAAGGAGCTCTGCCTAATGTAGATTGGGATCTTGTTCCAAAGCATGGGAAGTCTCTGGGACAGGAATCTATCCCTCCAGCACTTCCTACTTATTGTTGTGGTAAGGTTTAGATCCCTAGAGAGTGTGGCTCAAGGGGATAAGGCTTTCTTTAGGTGGAGCATGTCCATCAATTCTGGGTTGGACATGGCCTTGTATGTCAGGCAGAGATCACCTCTGAGTAGGCAGTATGCAACCGAGTACAACTGGAGTTTCTTCAGTCGAGCTGCATAGGGCATCTGTTTGAGGCCATTGATCCTCTTGGTGAAGTACTTCTGTGGTCTTTCAGCTGTTGCAGGTGTGTTGTAAGGTACATCCCAAAGGGGGCATTGTACTCTAAGATGGGTCTGATGAGTGATGAGTAGAGGGGCACAATGACCTCTTTTGATCTGGATGCAAACCCTTTTGTGATTAGGTGGGCCACATAGAAGGATTTTCTAACCACTTTGGCAATGTGATTATCAAAGGTGAGATTACTATCTACTTGGGTCCCCAGATCCCTTTTTACATCTTCCATATTTAGGGGACTGCCACCTATGTGGTAGTTTGTGGGTACTTTGTTTTTTTCCAAAGGGGATGACTATGTACTTTTTGGCATTTAGCTTGAGGCCATTATTTTAACACCAGGTATCCATCTCAGTGAGACCCTTTTGGAGGATGTCTGTGTCAGCTGGAGAGTCAATTATAGCCCTTAGTTTAGTTTAGTCGTATGCAAACTTGGTCAGCCATAGTCCTCCTGTACTTGCCTGTACCTCTGAGAAGTATATGCTGAACAGGAGGGGTCCCAGGACCGAGCCCCGAGGAACACCACTTGTAAAAGTGGAACCTTTTGCTTCATTTATTAGAAATAACTCAACTATCAAAGGATTTCAAGTTAATGAGGGATACTGTCCAAAAGTTAAGCTTTTTGCTGATGATATTCTACTAACATCCAGTGACATAGAAGGCTCTTTACAACAAATAATGAATGACATAACTCTATTTGGAAAAATCTCAGGGCTCAATTTTAATCAAAATAAAAACAAAACACTTTTAATCAATAAGAAAATAAATAGCAATTTGCATAAATGCAATACATTCAATTGGGAAAATGATAAGATAGATTATCTAGGAATGAGTATTAAGAATAAATGGAATGAGACTATTAAATTTAACTTCACGAAACTGGTAGCTATAAGCAGTGATTTGACTAAAAAGTGGAACACAATTTTTTCACCATGGAAGACAGACTTACATTAATAAAATTATTATTTTGCCCAATATTTTATTTTACATACAGTCATTGATTTTTACCTCCTCCTAAGAAATTCTTTAAACAAATAGATTCCCTATTACTAACATTTATGTGGCTTCCAAAGAAACCAAGAATAGCCTATAAATGGCATGTTAGAGCCTAGGACAGCAATGGGATTGACTTTCCCAACATAGAATTATATTACAAATCTGTTATTATTAACATAATACTACACTGGATTTCATCCATATACACCTCTAGCTGGAAACAACTACATGAAATACATAGAACATCCTCTGAGAAATCTTTGGAATTAAAATATTTTTGGATACTTTGCGAATATTGCTTATATAATAAGAAATGTAGCCACTTCTCACATGGTATAAACCAAATATTTTATATTTTCAAAAATGTAATCAACAACAATTATAGTCTAAAGAACACCTTTTTCATTACATTTCTCATAGCTTATACACCAGATTGCCTAGATACCTTCAATATCAATAAGATGCAGAATCTTGAAGATAATAATCTAATGTTTTTGCACCAGTTTATAGACAAATAAGAACATCCAACCAATGAACTTTCTCTTAGCCAGATATAATGTCTGTCAAGATAATTGGCTCTGTATTCAATCTTCAAGACAGTTTGTTGTAAATAAAGTGAGAGTGTCAATAAATCTGGAAACTGATATTATACCAAAATTGATACAACTATTCATATGGTGTAGTTCGATGAACATTGAACATAAATTAAGCATATCACCTGTATACAAAATCCTACGAGAAGACTTGATTACTTTTGGCCAAGCTTTTTGGAATTACTCCTTAAAGATTAATGGTGAACCTTTATCTAATGATAATAAAAAATAGTTATTAAATTCAATAAAAAACACTTCATCATCTTTATATTGGAGACTATATACCTGGAGATGTATTCATAAAAGCTTTTACCCTCCACACAAAATTGACCTTATAACCAAGAGTAATGAATGCAAATGCTGGAGGTGTGGTGATATTCTTGAAGCCAGCTGGATTCATATGTTCATCGAATGTAGAACTCCACACAATACTTCAGTGATTTTAGACATTTCACATAAGCTCTGTGATCTGATAACTGTCAAATTACTAATTATTTGATATTATTCAATGTCCCTAACCAAGTGTAATTCCTAGTCATCAGTTAACCTGTTCTTTGGTTAATTCTAGCTATTGCTTGAAAAATAATTACATTGAACTGGAAAAATAAGCAAGATCTTATGTTTATGGAGTTTATTTCAATAGCAAAATCTGTATGTAAAAAAGAAATGCAAACTATTTATCAGAGATCATCAAATGTAACACACAAAAGACTAGCTTGCCAAAAATTGAAGAGATTGTTAGATAAATATTGATTACCTTTCTTGGATAAAACAAATGTTTATCATGGATGTTTGTATATAGTGTAAATAGTCATGTTTTATATTGTTTATGTTTAATACTTTATGTCCATGTTTATTAACAAAATTTAATAAAAATGTTTTTGGAAAAAAAAAAGAAATTTGCATGCTCCAAATATGGGTGTGTCTGTGTGGTAAATATAACCATGCTGCATCATATGTAGGAGAATTTAACTATATGTTCATGCCATGATCAAATTTCATCCTACCTAAGTATGCAGAAAGATATCTCAGTTCTTGAGGTATGTTTTATAGACACTTGCATTGAGAGTCCATTGGTAAATCTATGGAATTAGATCCTGTGAATGGTAATGGTTTGTGATGGACACTAAGTGGATGTACCTCTCTACTCTAAAAGCAGTTAATGTGATTCCAAAACATTCCATGCTAATTAACCTCATTAATGTGGACTGATGTAACAAGCATTTAAGTAGACTGATGTAATAAGCATTTAAGTGACTATTGATGGTGTGCATTTGTTTCCACTACTTTGAATTTGGTATCTGTATCGGTATCACCTCTTCCTTAGACAGAGCACTTCAGCTGAGACTTTGGGTAAGTGTTTCAGATATTTCAATAGATTTACATTTTTACATCTATTCTCAGATGTATATGTGATCCTTCAAGTAAATCTACTTGTGTAGCTTAAGGCCAGTGTCCTTTTGTAAGCTTACTTCTGCTCATATTTTATTTCTTTTTATTTTATTTCTGGTGACTATACCTTTAGAAACTTTATATCCTTGTCTCTCAAGCTTGTTTCTATGACTTCATCTTGACCAGGGTGCTAGGCCCGCTCCGTTCGCCCATGCTACGCATGGGCTCACTTCGCTCCCCTACCCTACCCCATTCCCACCCACCTCCATTACAATTACCTTTATACCCAACTATCCCTCCCCTTCCTGTCCCACTAGCCACTACAATTCCACTTCCTGCCTATTGCCACAACCACCTTACTAATCTGTCAATCTTGTCAACACCACTTCATCTATACCACTGTCTCTCTACCTACTCTATCTGACCATATTTTATTCCAACATGTATTATTTTCTAATATCTTCTACACTACTCCTTATTCTCTCTATCTACACCTCTTACCACTCCAATCTCTCTGACCCACTCCTATGTTCACCAACATCTCACTCATACAACATATATCCAACTACTTCATATTTTACTATCTCCCCTAATCTCTTTACTACGTCTCTCTCAAGTCTATATAAACTATCCATAATACAGGTTTTTAAACCTTCCCACAAAGCTAAGTCAAAACTATACAAACTCCATCTAGCATCTACTGCACACTCTCTCCTCACTAAAAACCTACTTTATTCTGGAGATATCCATCCCAACCCTGGTCCCTCTTCTCTCCCCAAAACTATTTCTACACTGCCCCATCTTACTCCTTTAACAGTCACCAACCTCAGTCACAACAATCATCTCCATCCAAATACTTAACTATTTACTCATTGAATATTCAGAGTCTAGCAAAAAAAAGTCACTGAGCTGCACTCATGGATAGCTCTCAATACCCCACACATCCTCTCCCTGTCTGAAACCTGGCTCAAGCCACACATCTCAAATAGTGAAATACTCCCACCAGGTTATAATATCTTCCGATTTGATAGACCTGTAAAAAAAGGTGGTGGCGTGGCCATCCTCTACTCAAACATTCTTAACCTCTCACCATACCCTTCCCCAATTCCTGACTTCCTCCCAGCTGAAATCATCATCCTTAACTGCCATCTGAATCCCCACAAAAAAACTTGCAATTGCCTCTATTTACCTTGCTCCTGGTAACAATCTGCCCATTCTTGAAAACATCCTATCATGGTTCTCCCACAACATACCATATGAGACACTTATCCTTGGTGATGTCAACATTGATTAGTCCAAACTCACAACTGACTCCCCCCAACTCAGTATCCACCTACACGGCTTCCACCAACTTATAACATCTCCCACTCACTTCCATAAAAATTCCTCTTCCAGCTCCATCATAGACTGGATCCTTACCAATTCCCCCCACCAATACCACAATCCCACCACCTTACCTGACTCCCTCAGTGATCATCTCCCTACCACCATCTTAAGACACTACTCCCATATTCCTAAACCCAACCTTATCAAAGACTGTCGAAAACTATCGACTTTCAATTCATCCCAATTTAACTCCATTCTCCACAACATAGATTTGTCTATTCTAAAACACCTCCCCCTAAACGATGCTGTAAGCACTTTCAATAGCATCTTCATGAATACTCTAAACTCCTTAGCTCCCTCTAGGAAGATCAGAGTAAAATCAAACCATGCTCCATGGCTCTCCAAAGAGACTAGGTCCCTTATGAAACAAAGAGATCATGCTTGGAAAACCTGGACTAAAACTAAACAACCACATTTTCTTCAAAAATACAGGCAACTGAGAAACCTTGCAAAAAAATACAACTAATGACAAAAAGTTATACTATAGCTCTCCTCAGCTTAACAATAAATCCAATCCTCAAAACTTTTGGTCAACTCTCAACAATATCCTCTATCCTGGAACCCCTCTAATCCCTCCCCATACCCTAACTCTTCCTCTCAGCAAACATATACCCTCCTGAATAAACACTTTATCTCTTCCATCCAAAATCTGGTAACCTCTAAGCCAAACTCTACTTCAACACCCACCTCTCCAAGTCCCACTAACACAACTTTGCTTTCTTTTGAGCCAGTTCCCATTACTTGCATCAAATCTCTACTAATCAAGCTAAATCCTTGCTCTCCTTCCACTGACAATCTATCTCCTACATTCCTCAAGCTTGCTGCTGACTCAATTGCCTAGCCTGTATCTATACTAATTAATCGATCTATTCTGGAATCAACTGTCTCCACCCTTTGGAAATCTTTCTTCACTGTCCCTCTTCATAAACGTGGAAACTCCACTGACCCCTCAAACTACCGACCCATTGCCATTCTGTCCCCCATCTCCAAGAAATTAGAAAAATGTATTCACTCACAGCTTCTCAATCACCTCCTCACACACCACTTACTTACCCCTACCCAACATGGATTTCGTCTTCACCACAGCACCACCACTGCCCTCCTCTCCTTCACTCATATCATTGCAGAGGCCCTCAACAACAATAAACTCATTTCCTGTCTCTTCCTAGATCTCTCCAAAGCCTTCAATACTGTCTCTCATCCTCTACTACTATCCAAACTCCCAAATCTCCACCTATCCCCCTCCGCACTTGCCTGGTTTAATAGTTACCTATCTGGCAGGGAACAATCTGTCAAATGGCTCTTGTCCTCCTCACCTTTCCTTCCCATCTCCACTGGTGTTCCCCAAGGCTCCATCTTGGGACCCCTTCTGTTTATCATCTTCACCAATGATCTTTACACCTCATGCAAAGAATCCTCCCTTATTCAGTATGCTGACGACTCCACACTTATATCCATCTCAAATAACATTCCTGAACTACACTCCCTGACCCAACAGGCCCTACTATCCACTGAACAATGGCTCTCTCCCAACCTATTGATCCTAAGTCCCAAAAAGACCAAACTCCTACTTTTCCTTCCTTCTTCTCTTTCTCATCACAAAACCTCCTTTTTTATTACATCTTCTAACAATACAAATATCCAACCTGACACCCAAACAAAACTCCTAGGGGTCACTATCGATGACAAACTCAAGTTCAAACTACACATACTCCAATGTATAAAAAAAAAAAAAAAAAAAAAACAGAAAGTAAGTCTGCTATACCGGAACAAAAAATTCCTAACCCCTGAATCTAGACTTACCCTGGGCCAGGCACTCCTCCTCCCCTCCCTCTTATATGCTGCCCCAGTTCTTACCAATATCCATGCCTCCACTCTAAACAAACTGCAACAGACTTACCATAAAATAGCCAGATTCATTACTAACTCCCCATACAACTCACACCACTGCATTTCTTTAAACTCTCTTCAATGGCTTGAACTTCCCCAGTTTCTGCTATCTTATCAATTTCATATGCTACACTCTATTCTTTATAAACCCTCCTTCTGTCCATCTCTATCTTCCTTAGTCTCTATCTACATCCCATCCCGGACCCTTCATACTTCTAAACAACAATTACTTGATATCTACCACCCAAAAAGGTCAGTAGGCAAACTACTCTACAAACACTCCCTTGCCCATGCTTGGAACAAACTTCCCCTTGACTTACATTCAATCTCCCACACCTCACACTTTAAAAATTAATTAAAAGTTTATTTTTCTCAATTACAGAACCTGCCCTTGCCATGGCCCTACCTAGCCATCCTTCTCTTTATGTACCCTCAAAAGGACCATACTTAGTACCTCATTACACCGCTCTCTCCAATGTGTCTACTATGCATTTGCACAATTTTATACAAACAAAAAATGTTCATTGTTGACCTATTGAATTATATCAATGTAAAACTGTTACTTAGCTTCTTTTTAATGCAACTTTAACTTTATGCATGTATCCAAACATATGTGAATTGTTTTGATATAACTGCTATTATATCAATATTGTTTAAAATTGTACTTGTTTTAAAATGTATTACTGGAGCTTTTCTCCTCGGGTCTCCACTGAAAATGTGTCACAAGCCCAGTTGGACAAACCCGGTTAACAAATGTCAATAAATAAATAAAAATAAAATAAACTACATGATACATAATATATTTATGTAGATCTCTGGGTCACTGCTTTCTTTTACCTGCTTTTCCATATTTAGTTCCAGGAGGTATATTAGTTTGTATGGTCTTCCTAGGCATCTGCATCCACTTGTAGGTCTCCCTGGGCATCTGCATCCACTTGTAGATGTGAATGACATCTACAACTCTATGACACTTATTGTAGTTACATAGTTGTCTTTGCTAATGACAACACTAACTTGCACTTTCCTGTTTAAATACAGGAGATGAGTTATGATTCTTTACATGAGCCTTCTGTGATGTCCACCACTGCTACCAATATGTGATGGCCACCAATTTGTGTTGTTCCCATGCTGGACTGGTAATAACGGAGCCTGAATCCGCACCACTGACACTGGAGAGGGGTATGCAGTTGGAATACAAATGGGTACACTCAGTATTTCCAGATGCAGACCTCTCTGCATCAAGCACAATTTTTCTTAATAGCACACAGGGAACACACTCAGTCCGGGGTCTAGATGTGTCTATATCTGTCTCCCTCTAGGTCCCCAATAAGACTCCCCACTGGTACAGCTGTAGGGTTAGGTCATCATCCGAGTGTTTAAGACAAGTCCTCCAGTACCCTCTCTGTAGAACCAGTGCTTCATGTCTCTGGCCCAAGTAGCTGACACACACACTCTTTAAGATTTAATTTTTCACACAAACACACACACACATACACACACACACACACACACACACACACACACACACACCTGGGAAAGGCTGGCACACATTTACCTGCTGAGTCCCCGTCTGCTCAGAGTATAAGGTAGTTGACATTTCCGAGTTAGGTACGCCACAGCTCTTAACAAATGGTGTCCAATTATACTGTATAATATTACTACTAATACAAATGGTAGTAGTTCACCAAGATGGCTAGGCATTCTGGATGGCCCACACAGGGTCAACAAATAAATATAAATACTCTCAAAGGTTAGATGCTTTCTACAAGGACCAGCCACAACCATCCAGGTAAACAAATGTAAAATAAATACATATTTAATAATAAATAATAAAAGAACATGAAAATATTGAATATATATTTACAGTAAACTACATAGTTCAAATCACAGAAAATATTGAAATTAACATTGATGGACAGACTCATGCAAATAAAGAAATCACTCTCTGAACTAAACTTCTCTAGATTTCTGACTGAATCTAAGAGAATTACTGTTCCCTAGTTACGTTTCTTAATACTGCAAGGCAAGATGCTGTGAGTAAGGGTCTTTCTAGTCAGGTTTCCCAAAGAGAATACTCAATGCTCTGAGATTTCTCTTCTTAATATCTAAAATATATTTTCCAACAAGGCTTGCAGAATGACCTCATCTGGTCACCTGACTCTAGGTTCTCACAGTATTCCCTTTTGAAGCTCAGACAAAAATTAACATAGATTGCCACAATACACATCCAAATTTTTATGGCAGTGCCTGGGGCCTCCCCTGTTTTCACTGAGATAATGAACAAAGGCTCTTTCCCAGACCAACCATCTCCAGTCTTATTCAACACTGTGCAGTGCTTTTTAATGGTTTAATAGCATTTTCCTTATTTTTCTCAAAGTATGTTAGCTGGTTAACATCTGCTGTGCCAGTATCCTCTATTAAAGCATATACATATAATTCAGTTACAATAATACATATACATTTCTTTTCATTCCAGCAGGGTGCACTATTGATACATTTTAGCACAAGCAAACCACACCAATACATTTTCAGCACAAACATCTGTACAAATCAGTTTGATATACAAATGGCATATAGTTCTAATACATTTGTAACAGAATCATCTTGTATAAATCAGTTTGACATTCAAAGGACATATCATTCTTTACAAAACTCCAGCTGGCTATGCTGGCACTTGACCATATTATTACACCCTCAATATTGGTTTCCCACAGGTATGATATTATTGCAAGTGTGTAGTGCCCCACCTGTTAGCACATATGTCCTTGGTGCATTGCATTGCATTCACACTGTGATGCCTTTTACATTCTCATACTATATATATCCACTTATCATGCTTTTTGTTGCCTCCCTTCACAGATACCATATTAAACACATTTGTAGTGATTCATTTCCAACCTGTGTAGATATGTACTCTCCAGGTATGTTGTATTTTGCCTGGTATGTAGGGCGACAAGTACTTATTTGTGTATAGTGCACAAATATGTAGGTAAGAGAGATGTGTGTATTTTGGTGTATAAATCCAAACATTGTTTTATTTTCTTTGGCACCACAGTAACATACCAAAGACAATACTATGCTGTTGGTTCCAACCCTGTGCAGAACAACTGGTCATGCATGTCATTCATGTACTTCAGAGGTCATTTGTTTCCATCTCACATTGCCTCCCTCTGGCTTCAAGGTATATACCCATGTTGGTATGTCTTTCTACAGTGCTATGCTTGTTGCATGCTGATAATCGCATGGTGTATCTTCTGTATCTCATGAACATCTATTCCATACAAAATAAAATCTCTGTCTCTCTCTCTCTGTATATATATATATATATATATATATATATATATATATATATATATATATATGTATATATATATACACATACATATACGGGATCCGTATGGATCACAGAATAGCAACATAACCGAAACAGATTCGGCTGAGCATACTTGCGCGAAAGTGCTTTTCACCGAAAGGTACTTTCTCGTAAGTATGCCTGCTGTGGAGATCGCACTACAGTGGGGATAAGGAAAAATTCCCTTTTCCCCACTGTAGTGGACCTCGAAGTGAGAATATTTAAGTAGGCGGGGTGTGGGGGGTGCAGGGGGGGCTTGCCCCCCTGCAAAAACGTAAAAGTAATGTTTTATTTTTTTTGTTTTAAACACACTTTAATGAAAGTGCTTTTTCGGTGAAAGTGCTTTTGTTAAAGTGTGTTCGGTTATTGTGAATTCAGACTATTGAACTTTTGTTCAATAATCCTAGATCCATATACACATATGGCCGAGACTATATGATCGACTTTTGGAAGTTCGAACATTCTGAACGGACAGCTTCCTATAGCATGGAACGGGAAAATTTTCTTTTTCCACACTGTAGTGTGATCTCAGAGATGGTATATTTAAATAGCAGGGGGTGTGGGGGGTGCAGCCCCCCTGCTATCAATGTGTAGGTAGGTTTTTGTTTTTTTTTTTTTTTTTTTTTGTACATATTCGAAATTTCAAAAGTCGAACATATGGTCTTGGCCATATGGGTTTCGGCTTTTTGAAATTTCAGTCATGTATAGTAGACCCACACACATATATATATATATATATATATATATATATATATATATATATATATATATATAAAATATATCTTATAGTTTTGCATGGGAGCTACCAATCACACATGGGTGGAATGACCTGTGTACATATGATCCTTGCTGAAGGCAGAACATTCTGCTGTTGTTTGTTTCAGATGTCTGCCAAATGGCAGAGGCAGGATAATGTCACTGCTGAGAGAATGAGTCTTGCTAGAGAATGTGCATGTGCACAATGGAGGACTTCGGGGTTGTCATGCTGACAGACTCCATTGCATGTGTATATGGGAGGACATTGTGTGCCATGTTAATGCTGCAGGGGATCATGAAAGGAGCATGCAGGCCTGCAGATGCCAGAATACTGACATGACAGACCATGCTACACAGTGTTTATGGCAACTTGAACAACACAGGTAGAGGGAGGCTACTAGTGGCATACTTCCACCTCTACCACTGCCTCTTACAGACTCGGAAGCATTTCTAGTGTCCTTCTGGAACCAGGGTGGTGACTGCCATATTCCTGAAGGGGTCACTGAAGTTGGGCTATGATAACGTAAAGGTGTGATATCATAGTTGTTATGTACATTCATCATTAGGTGAACTATCTCATTACTATGGTACTGATATGAACTTGCTGCACATATGCCACAGGTGAGATAACTATGCTTTCACTTAACCTTTCCTCTGAGGAGGAGAGGCCAGTTAAGCTGTGTCCATTATATATGTCTATTGCATTTATATCAGTCATTGCTAAATGTCATCTTCACCTGCATTTATTTTCAGGACCCTGCTGTGAGCACTGGACATAAGAATACATACCTTTCTTGTTTTTCTTGTTCTGTATTGCATCTTCATGTGTTATAGTCATATGTATGTGGTATATAAGTAGGGACCTACTTGTAATGGTGTGCTTTTTACCTCTTTGTAGCTCCTACATGAAGGTTGCCATGTTTAACATCTTCTACTAACCCTGATGTAGGGGGTGATGTTGGTGACACTCACAGGTCAGCCCATGACATATAGGACACACTAGAATGGGAAAGTATGCAGGGGCCCATGTCAGTCACAGTAATGCATACAGCACAGCATCCGGTCTGTGTGACAGGCAAGTGTCAGCTGATGCTGATGATAACCTGTCACCTGTGGATGAGACCACCAAGCACAACCAGGGATCCAGCCATGGTAGCCCCACTATTGCTGGGGAAATCAGGTGGCTGGGCCCAGTTCTCAGAAGTACCCAGGAGCACATGGTGCATAGACCTGGATAGATCTCTGTAGAGTTTTGCCTGATGTTGCAATCAGATGAATGGGTTCATAGCTGTGTATAGCACACAATGCCACAGTGATAGCGACTTATCATGTCACAAACCAATTGACCATACTACAAGATGATCCTGAGTGGTGTCATTTAATGCTCATGACCAACATTGGATGACATATGGATGCTATGGGAGGCATTATACCCTGTGTACAGTAGGAGATTATTTTGCATGTCATATGTTAACTGGCCTCCCTTCTGGCTCATTTACCTAGTGTTAGGGGTCTGTGTTGCCATAGACATGCTAACTGTGGCTATTAGTCTGTTGTTCAACCTACAGAACATTACCCACCAGGTACTGCAGGTAACTGTAGTGCACCAACACAGCCTATTGGTAGTCACCCTCCCCCACCAAACAACACTGTTCCACCCACAGTATTCTATACTGTCTTGGTATTAGTGGTGATATTTCAGTATTGCCTCAGCTGCATCTCAGCTCTATACCTGCCAAGGTCACCCACAGACACGTAATGGGTGGCAACTTGGATGTCTTCAGTTACAATAGTGTATCCCATACATTGTTTCTTTTGACTTTGTCAGCTTGTTCCCACTTGCCTGTAGTTATGATGGCTGCCGTGCCTCATACAACATACAGTGGATATGTATGGTACTACATTTGTCTGATGCCACAGGCTGTTAAGCACATGCTGCTTATCACTCAAATTGTATAGCTGTTTATCACTAAGTATTTACATGGCTATATCTCTGTCTGTCTGTTACAGACAAGTTGTTGACAATTCCAATTGTCAAACAGAAATACAGTCAGAATAGCTGATCGAAAATCAGCTGATCACACATACCATCTTTTTTTCTGTTCAAGATTGTGGTACATTGAGGATGTTGAAATTTGTGCCTTCTCCACTGTATTGTGATCTTGTGATGGTATTTTTAATTAGCAGAGTATGTGTGAGAGGCTTGCCCCCTGCAAAAAATGTTTTACTTTGTCTGGTTGTTTTTTCCTAACTGGTAAATGATTGAGCAATTTGTGCTTGATTACTTTTTGTAAGATGCGTTAGTACTGTTTCTAACATTACTTACATATATATCCTTCCTGTAAATGGGTACATACATAACTGTCCTTTTCCATTCTGCCTACACATATACATTCATGATTACTGCCATGTGTACATAGCAAACTGTTTATTTCTGTGGTTGGTCAACAACACTACAGGGGCAAATGCATCATCGTCCCCCTGACTTTAACAATACACATACCCTGGTAATGTTTTATGGCTACCTATATCTACCTATATTATTTTTTCTAATATGTAACATGCAGTTGTTTCAGGCACCAATGCAGTAGCTTCCATATGGCACTGGAATATACAAAAAAAAAAAAAAAAAACAGCATTATTGCAGTATAAGTCAACTGATTTATTAAAATCCTGCCAGCCTGAGTCATATTCTCAGTGGAATGTCGCAGACGTCAGTATACCAAGAGGCAAACATAGTTGGTTTCTGGTGGGTAAGGGTTACCCTGTGGATTGTATAGAGACATGGTAAGCACACATCCCAAAGACAGTCTTCACCTGCTCTCTATTCAGATAGTATATAGCTATAGTTTCCTAGTTGGAGAACTGACATAAGTGAAGACCATCCTATTGCTGTACTGGATATCTCCTGGGTATTGGCTGCAAATGCAGGTAATCCTCTGCAGTGACCTACAGCATCACCACCTGCATGACTGCCTCTGCCTGAACTGCAGTATTCTTGTCATTCCATTATGTTTTTCTTTATATATTTTTATCCAACTCTTTGTGACATCACCAGCTTCTATACATAAACATGTTGCATCTCCTACTAACTGACTTTGATGACATTTATTGGCATACTGGCTGCATGTTGCATCTCCTACCAACTGACTTTGATGACATTTATTGGCATACTGGCTGCAAGTACTGTTGTGGAATTGGGCATAGGCCTGTGTCATTGTTTTACTACATGACTTCAGATTAGTATGCACACCTAATGTCTGCTTTTCTGGAATCACTATGCTGTTAATTTAGCATAACTGTTTCTTGGCATCCTGCACTCAGTGAAACTTTCTTATCTGTCTCTATTACTATAGCTTTTAGACATTTGTTTCAAGGGGCTCATAGCCTTCTGTATTGTGTATGTATGGCCAGTGTCCCAAGATATGAAACATTCATTATAAGGGACTTTCAATCAAATTTCAATCAAAGTCCATATACAAACAATTTACTATAATTCAAAAGGAATATTTCTAGCTTGAATATTTTTTTATTACACACATACACACACACACATGCAGACACAGACACACACACACACACACACACACACACATGCAAGCAGACACACACACACGCACACACACACACACGCACGCACACACACACGCACGCACACACACACACACACACACACACACACACACACAGCTTTCCACCATCAATTTGCAAAGTGGAAAATGAGGCCATACTTCACTTAATAAAAAGTCTTTAAAAAAGCACTCTTGTAGATTATGTTCATTTTAAGTGATATTCTATGTATCTCTTCTGACATTTTGATTGCCATAACAAACATTTATCTATTTATTTCTTTGATTAGTTTTTGTTTTTTTTTCAATAATCATTTTTTATTATTTTTCACAACCATATTACAAATTCACACATTATATACAATATATACATATGTCTTTGATTAGTTTTTGTATCGGGTTTATATTAGATCAATGAAAATGTAAATGTTCGAATCTGTAAAGGTCGACCTTTATAGATCGAGCATTTATGTGTTCAAAAATCTTTAAAAAGAAAAAAAGAAAAAACTAAGTAATAAAAACAAAAAACAAAGTGTGTAAGCAAGCCCCCTGCACCCCCACACCCCCCTACTTAAATATACCAACTACAAGATCACGCAACAGTGTAGTGAAGGGGAAATTTCCCATTTCCGCACTGAAGTGCACTGATATGCGATCTCGGAGTTGATATATTTTAGTAGCGGGGGTGTGGGGGGTGCAGGCGGGTACAGCCCCCCTGCTAAAACCCTTTTCTTTATTTTTGTTTTGTTTATTTTGTTTTTATTACATTTTCAAACATTTAAATGTTTGATCTCTAAAGGTCCACCTTTAGAGATTTGAACATTTAAATATTTGTTGATGTAATATAGACCCTTTGTATCTGTTTATTGTAAGGTATGTGTTTATTTTCTTTCCTGATATGGTTACCATTGACAAATTCATATATGAAAAGGGACCGGACTAACAGTAGTTCAGATATTTTGATTCCTTGATTTATTTCTCATGTGGAATGATAGGGATGCTTCTTTCATTACAGCCAAGTGACGCCTTCAGGTGTGCCCTCTGTTAGATCCTATTGACACCTCTAGGCATTAAATATTGCTTCATCATATTTACATTAATAATTCCAAAACCATGCTACATACAAGGCATTAGAAGATTTAATCTGAATACAGTGGCAAACAAAACTCTGCTCATATTTGACCTCTATCTAGTGCAGGTAAAGAGATTATTTTTTATTTATATATTTATTTATATTATTATATTGTTCAAGCTTTTTGAAATATATCAGCAACTAAGTAGCACAGACAGAACTGCTTAGCTTCAGATGAAAACTGTCAGCTGCAGGAACATAATGCTGCAGGAAAGTATGTGTGTAATTTGAGTGGTTGATGAGCTATTGTAAATTATTTACAAAATATTACCTACTTAATAGTTACTCCCTGAGATTCAATAAGCAATTTTTCCATGCAGGAGCAGTGCAGCAGCTCCTGCATGGAATATGGCTGCCGAGCGATCCAGTAAACAAGGCTGGGGGCGTGCACAAGCCTGCTCGCACTATTCTTCCAAGGGCAACACTGAATTATGCTAATTCCCTTATTTGCTGGTGAAAACCATGCAAATGAGGTGAATAAGCGATTCAGTAAGTAGGCAGGCATCCATGCAAGAACAGTGTCAGTTGCAGAAATGTATTCAGTTACTAACCGAGTACATTTCTGCAAAAATGAAAATGGGGGCATGACAGCTCAAAGTAAAGCATGTATTATAATCATTAGGCATGCCAATAGCCAAATATAGGGCCATTGGCATGGAAAAGTGTTGCAAAAATATGAAAATCAAAGTTTTCTTTTTTGGCCGAGTTTGGCCGTTTAAGCATAGCGCAGCAGGCCGCAAATGGGATTGTGCTGAAAATAAAAAAAGTTGTGAAAAGACAATTTTAAGTGAAATGTGCATTTTTCCATTATAGTGTATGGCATGCAGAATCAAAACAATAACAGGTAGCACTGGTTGCTAAGGAGGAAGGCTCTGGTGTAGTGGTATAACAAGGGACTAAGGCAGTGGGTTATGAAAATGAACACATTTTACTGAATCACGAAATGGGAGACCATTTTCTGGCTGCATCTAACCATGTAGGAGCTATAAAGCAGTGGTGTAATCAGGAGAAGCAGCTGACATGAAAACGGGGTGTGTCGTGACTGATGTAAGCACATTGGAGCTCCACGGCCCCATTTGAGCTTAGCTAAGCACAACTAAGCAAGGGTGTGTGTCTGAGGCTATATCGAATTATTCTATGAAATGAAGAGCATGCTTGTGTCCAGGGGAGGGCCATTTCTGCTTTAAAGTGTTTACTTTAGCTAAACGGGTTTGTGTGGTGCACACCAGGTCTAAAACAAAAAACAAAAGAAAACAAAAACCCGGAAATAGCAGAACTGTTTACATTTGGGCAGCTGGTTTGCGCGACGTGCCTCGAGGCTTAAAAGGGGTGGAAATCTGAAGGAAAAAAAAAAGGGAATTAGCAGAATAAAAGCAATCAAGTACAAATAATATAGCAGGCAGGTGGAATGTATTATAGCCAGCCAATCATACAGGCAGCATCTGAAGCACAGTAGTATAAACTGTGCAAACACCTTTCAGTCTGGTTTTTCCCACAAACTCTGCACCATTGACATACACACTTGATAACCAACAAAATGTTAGGGGCTGCTGTCACTTTGATATATCAGTATATGCTAGAGGCTGAGGTGGTGAGGAAGATAATGCTGGCAACCTCTCCAGACTGAGGAGGAGGAGAAGAATGTTCAGACCAAGGGTAACCTACCAGGGGCTACATGATCTGGAGATAGTAGAGCGCTACAGGGTGGACAGGGACATACTTCAGCAACTCGTTGAACTGTGCCAGCCTCACCTCAGACCCAGAGCCAACAGAGGGGAACACTTCATAGTGGATACCAAGGTATGTATATCCTTAAGAATACAAGTACTTTCCAAAGACCTACTGGGGGCATCATGGGGATCTCACAGGCATCTGCATCCAGGACACTCCACCAGCTCCTGAATGCCATGCTACCACATGCCGGTCAGCAGATTTACATCCCCAGCACCCACGAGGAGAGGACCAGTAATATGCACCTCTTCCACCATGTAGCAGACTACCCAGAGGTACTAGGTGCCATAGACTGCATGCACATCTACATCACAGCACCACCCGTTGAACAGGGTAGGGTCTATGTAAACCGCAAGGGCTTTCACTCCAACTTACAGGTTGTGTGCAATGCCCAGGGCATTATCATTAATGTGTGTGCAGGCAGCCCTGGAAACTATCATGACTCCCACATCTGGCATTCCTCACAGCTGTATCAGGAATTTGCCAGGGGGGACATCCCATATGGCCATCTGGTAGGGGATGCTGGCTATGCACTGGAGCTGTGGATGATGACACTCATCAGAAATGCACACACCCACTCAAGAATGCCATAATGAGGCACACGCACAAACCAGGATCATTATAGAGTGTGTGTTTGGGAGGTTCAAGCCACAGTTCTGCTGTCTTTACATATCTGGTGGAGCCTTGCAATACTCTCCAACCACATGTGCACACATGTTCATAGTATGTGCCATGCTACACAATATAATCCTGTGGAAACAGCTGCAGCAGGAACAGCACAAGGAAGGGCCACACAACCCCCCACCATTGCCAAGGTCTCAGAGGCACAGAGGGACTTGGAGGAGGAACCCCCTGAGCCATCCCCTGTAGGCAGATAGAGGCATGCCCAGTATGTGCTGGCCTTGGCAAAGAGGCAACACATAGCACACACACTGAGACTTTAGGGACCCAGGGACTGACACCTCTCTCTGACTCACACACACAGTAAAATGGATGACACACACATCACATTACCTGTAACTTACCATGTATAGGTAGTTTACTGCATGCATCCAACATAGGCAGCCCTCAGGCACTGTCCTCACAACTGCCACAGGTGCAAGGTAAGTCAGTCTTCTTAGCAATAAATGAATTAGTATTTTCTGGTAGAATATCTATGATATCACTGCATGCATGCAAGGGAATGGGGTGGCCTACTGGGATAGCAACAAACAACTGATAGCTATGTGGGACACCAGGAAGTGTTTGCACAATACTGGTTTCCCCACATTGTGCAGTAGTACCCAAGGTGATGAATCCCACTGCAGTATATGTCGGGGGGCAACTAACTGGGGTAGTCATAGGTCACAGGCATGGATGTCAGCATGGGGGTCCCATACTCAACCCAAAGCCTCACCCAGCAAGTCAGCTGTAGGAAAAACCACAAAGAAATGTATGGAAAAGGTTCACAAATGGCAACAATGATGAAATGCCCCCCTACAAACTTATACAATGATAGCACAGCAGGTCTTGCAGTTGCACTAAGATGTTGAAGGGTAAGAAGTCTGAAACTCAAATTATGCCATTACAATCTTACCTGTGGTTCTTAGTGATATGCATCTAGTCTCCAAGACAGGGCACAATACTATGCTAAATGGAACTGAAATGTAAAGCAAATAGCACAGTCTGTGCAAATGTGTGCAACTGACAGATGTGTCCCGTACATATTCCGACAGAAATCCAGGAACATGTATGTTTGCAGGGAAATAGCAGTAAACCATACATTGCCAGGGCTGTCCCAATCAACAAGCTAACTTGTTGCATGTCTACAATTTTCAAGGGTCAATGCGCTATGTATATGTGTGGTTAATACTGTCAGGATGTTGCCAGCACTTACTCTTGGCTGTTGTGTCATAGTGGCCTAGGTACAGTGCTGTCTTTGACAGTGCCATGTTCCAAGAACTGCAGTGCCAAGTATTCTGCATGTCAGCTACACCTACGGTAGGTGTTGTGCACACTGTCCAGATGTCAGTAGCTGTTAATGCAGGAAAGCTGTACAGGTCATGGACAGGGGCCACATATATGAACAGTACATAGCTTGGAGTAACCTACACAGTGCCTACCATACCTCTCAAACTGGACAGACCTATTGCAGAATGTCCAGAGGTTGCATCATAATTGTGGTCTGTACAAACATGAAATAGTGGCTGTCTGGCAATTCATTGGCAAATCACATAACACTAAGGTCAGAAAATAATGACAGATTGCATCAGACTTCATACCCTATATGAACATGCATGCTAATGTAAAACCTGTTATTGAATCAACTTTCTAGGTTTGTAAGGCCAATACTTAAAAATGGTCCCTATATTTAGTCCTGTGTTCCCCAATCACTTATGACTTTGTGCAGATGTCTGGCTTTCAGAACTTGAAAGGTATGGTGCCTAGTAGGACAGCATGTACCTGAAGGTCAGTGTACTGCCAGTGTATAAAAGGCTGCCACCTTTCTGTGTCAGCACTGACAACATATCACTGGCCAACTGCCATACCCCTGGAATGACACAGGTTGTCGCAAAAGGAGCACAAGTATGCCTTGTATATCTGTTTCGCTTGTCCTAACATTGCATTCACCTCCCAACTATTTGCAAAACAAGAAAGGATCATGTCAAAACAGCAGTGGCAGACAGTGGGGAAGCAACCTTCAAACCAATAAAAGCAGACAAGCAGTTACCAAACCGCTCTCCCAACTGTCTATGTTTGGCAGAACATTATTAACACCCTGTCCCCATACTTTAGCAGTTCTGCTGATGTTATTCAACTTAGAAGTATCTTTGTGCACTTGTTAGCCCTATAAGCTCTGTAGCACATGCGATAACTGCATAACACTATAGTACAAATAGCTAGATAGGCAGTGGTTCTCTTCCCAGTTCGGGCAAGTGTGTGTGTGTGTGTGTGTGTGTGTGTGTGTGTGTGTGTGTAAGTGTGTATGTTCATTGACTGAACTATTTTGAGGACTTTCCCACCCAGAACACATCACAGCATCCAACTTTAGCACTCCTGCTGATGTCATTCACCTTAGAAGTACCTTTGTGCCGTTGTCAGCACTGTAAGTTCTGTAGCGTGTGTGATAACTGTGTAATACTATAGTACAAATAACTAGTTAGGTAGGGTTCTATTCTCAGGTGTGGCAAATGTGTGTGTATAAGTCTATGTACAAAAGTTTGTAAGTGTGTATGTTTGTAGGCTGAAGTATTTTGAGGACTTTCCCACCCACACTTCCCAGTGCCCTAATTTAGCAGTCCTGCTGATGTCATTGCCCTTAGAAGTACCCTTGGACGGCAGTCAGCCCTATAAGCTCTGTTGTACAGATAACTAGATAGGCAGGGGATTCTACAGTCAATTGTGCCAAGTGTGTGTGTGTGTGTGTGTTGTGTGTGTGTGTTTGTGTGTGTGTGTTTGTGTGTGTGCGTGTTTGTAAGTGTGTATATTTGTAGGGTAATGTATTTTGGTGCCCTTCCCACCCAATACATTTCCGATTTCCATACTTTACAAGGGCTCTTGATGTAATCACCTTAGACATAGCTTGCAACAATGTTAAATCCTATAAGCTCTGTGGCACGTGTGATAATTGCATAACACTATAGCATACATAACTAGATAGGTAGGGGTTCTAAACTCAATATTGACAACTGTGATACTGTGTGTGTGTGTGGTGTGTGTGTGTGTGTGTGAGAGAGCCATATCTTCTGGGGGTGTGAGGTATACCATTTTGAGGCATGTACCACCCAGTACACATCCCATTGCCCTTCTTTACAAGGCTGCTGATGTACTTAGATGTTAGTATACACTTGTCATCCCTCTAAGCTCTGTGGTACATGCAATAACTGCATAATACTATAGTGGAAATACTTAGATAGGTAGAGGTTCTAGTTTCAGTACCAATAACTACAGTAGTGTGTGTGTGTGTGTAGGTTATAGCATGTTAAGGCCTATTGAACCCCTAACCATGACATCATTTTAAAGACCCTGTTAATGGCATCTGCCTAACATGCACCATTCATACCAGTCATCTGTACAGATGTACATGGGATAGCCACATGTTTGCAAACTATATGTGGTCTGTGTCTCCTGACAATGAGCATTCATGTGATATCATTGAAAAATATATTGCAGTTACCATACTGACACACGTGCCAGCATCAGACATCATACCTGACTGACACATCATGCTGATACAAAGTCTGTCTCTCTCTCACTTGTGCAGGTTTGTAGGAGCAGTAGACAAGACCAGTCGCTATGTCTGGTGGGTTATCCCACCATCCATGAAGGCATTCACAAGATTACCTGTTGTAAGAGGTTGTGTGTTATGTCCCAGGCATATAATCTATGTGGAGCATGTCATGTGTACGCAACACTATAGTACATACAAGTGAATACATAGGGTTGCTAATATGTCTATTGGCAACTGTGTATGTGTTTCTGTATGCACAACCCTTGTGGCTGTCTTCAGTGTATGTATATGATGGCTATACCATTTTGTATGCCTCTTCCATCCTGTGAACTCCTCCATTGCAAACTTAGTGTCATTCCATACAGATGTCATCCACTGTACAAGCACAGTTATACAGTTTCTAACAGCAAGCCACTGTGGTGTACTGGTCATATCACTGTGTATTGTACCTTAATAGATGGGTAGGTTATCTACTCTAATACGTGTCACCTCCATGTGCATGTGTGTCTGAACGCATGTCCCCATGCTGCGGTATGCATGTATGTGTGTATGTGTATCAGATGGCTCTAACATGTTAAGGGCCTCTGAACCCACCATTGGCAATCCTAAAAGCCCCTACAATTGTCATCCACTTCAATAGTAGTGGCAGACACTACTACTGTGCTATCTGTGTTATGTATCTAGTGCTATTGTTTGTAAGACTGTTCGGGTAGGGGCTGTGCTCAGCCCTTAGCCAGCTGCTCCATGTATGGGACTATGACTCTGTGTGCACTACCAGCAATAGATGCCACACATGCATATCAGATGGCAGACACACATGCTGGTGATTGTCAGGTTAGACTACCACAGGCTGACCTGTGTCAGGAATACGTACCCCAAACCTGTCATACACAGAACCAGTCATACCCTCATCAACTGCATGATGGTCGAGTGGATGTCACAGAAATGGCAGGGGCAACAGGTGCTGATAGCTGAATCTGTTGCAGATGAAGTAATGGCTAAGCTTGTGAGGGACCTAGTGCCAGTACTCAAGTAACCTCCTTTGTATGTGTGAGCCTGCGGTCCTACAGAACACCCACATGACATGTATGAAGGCTAGGTGGCTGTGTCAAGGGTATATATGCAAGGTCACACTGTCTGCCACAATTGCCCCTCACACACAGTTGCATGTAAACACACCTGGTAAACATATGCATATACAGCTGTACCTTGGCTATGAAAAGGTCACTGTGTTTCCACTCCGCCTTACTCATCATTGCTCCTGTCAGCAGGCCCACAGCTTGCAGACACACAGACACCTGGAGCACAACCAGAATACAGTATGTAACACTACAGTCAGTAAGGAGTACTAACAGCAATAGTGCATCATGGCTAACAAGGTACATACACCTCGATGTGTACCCATAACTACTGCCAGCAGACAGCACCTTACAAAGCATGACATTGCTACACTGTACTATAGTCACCCTGTGCATCAGATCCATGTGAGCATGTCCGTGCATCGATGGTATGGATAACAGGGTGTGGCACAAGTATCATCACATGCACAGGGTGTGGTGTTGGATTGCCAGAGTCCTAAGCTGGCCCATATGACTGACAGCATGTGTGTGAGTGTCTGAAGGGGTGATGTTCAACTGGGCCATGCAGAGGAGCTGTGCATGTCTTGTGGTGACTAGCCTGTGATAGGGATGTGTGAGTGTTTGTCTGCACACCATCAAATGATGTGGATGCCCAGCACAGGGCTATGTTGGACAGCTGTGGACCATATATGGCAGTATGTGCAGTTCACCTTCTCCTGGCAGGGACACAGTAAGTGGTTCTGCCAGGAGTATCACTGGCACTGCCAGGCCCAAGGAAAGATACAGTACTACTCCCTGATGGTGAATGCTGTCTGCTGGATCTGCATCCCTGATGGGACTGGCCTATGGCCTGCTCTGGTGTGGTGTGGACAGCACTCTCCCTTTGGTAGTGCTGTTGGTACTGTCACTACAGGACTGTGAATGTGCACAGCCATGTGGGCTCAAAGCTGATCATGTTGCTGACCTACTTCCACCTGGCTGATGTCCTACTCCCAACACATGCTCAAGCACAGATGTTGTACAGTTGAACAGTGACAATGTCTCACCCCACTTTCGATCCATGACATCGGCAAGATGATGTATGACATCACAAATGCCGTGGAGGTTGTCACGCATGGCAGGGAGCACTGCATATATGACCCTGAACATCTGTGTGGTGTTGCAGCCAGTATGCACCTGTGCCTCCATGAATGACCGTAACATGTGTCTGGTGACACCTGCTGTGGCACTTGTGACAGGGGCTTGATGGGCAGCAGTCCTGTGTTGAGTACCCCTGGGACTGTGCGTGACCTTGCCCGCTCTCTGCATATGGCTGGTGTCTATGCTCACACTTTCCATACTCAACATTCTAGCCTGTTCCATGCCACCACCCTTAACCTGTCCAGTATCCATGGCTGCTGGAGACTGGCTATGTGTGGGCATACTGACTGTGTGTGGGGACATGGTGGGTAAAAGCTGGATACCAAACAATGGCACAGATTCAGGCACCAACAACCCCACCTGTGCCTCACTATGACCACCATCATCATGGGAGTATGCCAAGACACTGACATCAGGTTGTGAGGGGGAGGGACACCAACCCCTGTGTTCACCTGCGAGGGGAAGACAACATATGTAAATGAATACCCTGCAGTAGTATATTTGCTGATATCCACACACACACACACACACACACACACACACACACACACACACACACACACTCCTGGTACAGTCTGGCACAGGTGTGACACCTATGGGCCCTTCAGGGCAGAGCTTACAGTAGTTCAGCCAGCCACAATCCATCTCTTTCACTGGTACTGTATGGCCCACAATGAAGGATGACAAATCCTACTGTGTGATGAGCCCAATAGCAGAATGATAATTGTGGTCAAGACCAAGGCTATTGGAGTGAGCTATACAGTATTACCAAGTGCATATGCACGTACTGTAAGAGCTGACTTACTGCTATACAGACCACACACAATGACAATGTGTAACAATATGTGATGATAACTGATGAAGGGACAAGACTATACACTACCACTGCAGCACCTACACAGTTCAGACTCACAGGGATTCATTTCAGACAACATAGCAGGACAGTCTGCAATGCATACAGAAAACATGTAAAGCACTAGGTGCATAGACTCATAAGATGATACCAGGCTATTTGCCCTGATGCCCTCATAAGCCTGGCCCAGACTTCCGCTAATGCCCCTTCCAAGCCAGCACCTGTTTCCCCTGTCCAGCTGGGACAAACATGGGATCCCAGGGGTGTCCAATCTGTTTCCAGTACAGTTGTCCAGCTTCTTCTTCAAGAGAGTGATACATGTACTGTGCTAGACATGGAGAGGGAGTGTATTTTACAGGCAGTATATTATGTGGGACACTACACTATCCTGCCAACAATCCTATACATGTCACAGACCAGGTGAGCACCTTGCATGCATGATACATGAGTGAGGTTTGTCTTACAGATATACAGAAATGTCATCAAAGCTGGTTTGGACATGGCCTTGTATTCCAGACACAGATCACTTATGATCAGTCTGTATGAGATTGAGTACAGGGACAGGGCTTTCAGCCTACCTGTATTGGATAGGTGTTACAGAGCCTGAATTTGCCTGGTCAGGAACCTCTCTGGTCTCTGCAACTGCTACATTTGCTTGGCTAGGTACATACCAAAGGAGCCATTGTACTTGGTAATGCATTTGATAAGGGTAGGGTACAGGGATGTTGTGGCCTGCTGGTTCCTGGATGACATGCCCATATTTGTGAGGTGGGCCATGTACACAGCCTTCTATACAATGGTGCCCATATGGTGGGAAACTGTCAGGTTACTACCAACATTGGTGCACAAGTCACCTCACACCTGAATGCATGCTCAGTACATTATTATTGTCATAATTAGTGTGGATGACAGCTGCCACAGCAGGGAGAATGATGCCTCTCCTGGAATTCAGTTTGTGGAAATGCTTATTGTACCAGCCATTAATTGGGTGAGGGCCTCTTGGGGGATGCTCACATCAGTAGGGGAATGTAAGACAGTGGCTAGCTTGCAAGCATCTGTACACCCGGTCAGCCACAGACCACTGCTTTTGTTCTGTACCTCAGGTTCATATATCTCAAACAGTAGAGGCCCAGACCGATCCTTGGGGTACACCGCTTTGGAAGATTCTACCACTAGAGGTGGGTTCCACTACTCTGACTGAGTGGGTACTATCATTGGGCCAGTTAGCTACCTATCTGATAACATACGGGTTGATGCCTAGCTGTATAGGCATATGTATCCTGGCCACCTGGGGATTATTGTGAGAGAACTGGGCTAGGTGAATGAAGGCATTGTTCACCATCTTCCCCTCGTCCCTGTGTTTGTTGACCACTTCAGAGAGGTTGACCAGGTTTATCAGGCCTGATCTCCCTTTGACAATACCACACTGTGTGACGTCAGGCACTTTGAGGTTGCCGAATCCTTGTTCATTATGTCCTTGATATTACCTTCCATGCCCTTGTAAAGCAGGCTAGTTAAGCTGATGTGCATATGATTGACTGGGTCAGTGGATTGCTCTGCCTTTGTGTATAGGGATGAAAGTGGCTGTCCTACAGTGCTACAATTAAGTCTTTCATGTGGGCCTTGCCCATTTCCTTGCCTGTGTGAAGGACATTATGGAGGTGTGGGGGCTACAGCTTCACAGACAGTAGGTGGAAATATCTTTCAGGACAAGATATGTGGGGACAGCCGAGCAACATGGGGGACAAAGCTCCAGAATTTGGGTACAGATTGTAAGTATTGCTGTTATACACATAGAGGATTGCAGATTAACCAGGGTTTGTCTGGACATGCATTTTCTGTGTGACTTCATGTCTGACAGTGATATGTCTCTGACATACCTCTCAGCTGTCTAGATGTCCACAGACTGCCCAGAGGTTTGCCTGTTATGTTTGGTCTGTTCCTCAGACAATATCTGTTTTTGAGAAATCACTAGGATAATGTGAGGATTGCAGCCAGTAAATGCTGACATCCATTAGTGTTTCAGACATCATATCCCTCAGGGATGTTATATTACAACAAACCCTGTAACACCAGCAACTGTTTCAGTTTGTAACACCATTGTGTGAGATATAGTCCTCTTTTCGACCCCCTGTCCCCCAAGTATGTTATGCTTTAGGCAGATGTCTTGCAGTAAGAGGTTCAGAGGTACGGTATATCATTATTCAGTGACTGCACTCCTAATGTCATCCCAGTGACTTACCAGACACCTGGAAGTGGTATGCGGCAGTGGCCCAAAATATGGTCCCACAACCTGAACATTCTGTAGAAATCTGTACTGTTGAGAGTTATGTATGTCCGGCCATTAACAGACTACCAAGATTGTGTAGCAGTGTTGTTCATAGGTTCATAGGTTCATAGGTTCATACTAGGCTATCTGCCCGAGGGCATTTATAAGCCTAGCCCATTGTTTTGTGGCTTACGCCACCCCTTTAGTATGGGGAACTATACCCATTATTTTGCTGTGCCTCTGTCGAGCAGTGACACTGAGGTAATTCCTGGGGTATATCTGCGATCTCCCATCCATAGGTCAAGATTTCTCTTGAACAAGGCCAGCGAGGTGCTCTGCCTCACATGTACCGGGATTTTGTTCCACAGCATAGGGAGTCTTTGGGTGATGAATCTATCTCTCCAGCACGCCCTATTAATAGCCGTGTCGAGGTTTAAGTCTCCGCCTTGTGGCTCTGATGGATCTAGATTTTTGAGGTGAAGCATATTCATCAAATCTGGGTTTGACATGGCCTTGTATGTTAGGCAAAGGTCACCTCTGAGCAAGCGGTAAGCAACTGAATAGAGCTGGAGTTCTTTCAGTCGGGCAGCATAGGACAGATTTTGAGACCCTTTATCCTTTTGGTGAGGAACTTTGTGGCCTCTCCAGCTGCTGCAAGTGTCGGGTCAGATACATTCCGAATGGGGCATTGTACTCAATCATTGGTCTGATGAGTGATGAGTAAAGGGAGACTATGACCTCCCTTGATCTAGATGAGAATCCCTTCATGATAAGGTGGGCAATGTAGAAGGACTTCCTAACTACTTTAGCTACATGGGTGTCGAATGACAGACTACTATCAACCTGGGTCCCCAGGTCCCTGATAACTTCTTCTGTGCTCAGTGGATTGCCACCTATTTGGTAGCTAGGGTAACCTTGTTTTTCCCAAGGGTATGACTATGCATTTTTGGCATTTAACTTTAGGCCGTGGCTCTGGCACCAGTTATCCGCTTCTGTGAGACCCTTCTGAAGGATATCTGTGTCAGATGTGTTTTCTACTATGGCCCAGTTTGCAGTCATCTGCAAACTTTGTCAGCCATAACCCTCCTGTGTTTGCTTGTACTTGAAAAGTAGATGCCAAACAAGAGTGGGCCCAGGACTGAGCCCTGTGGGACACCACTTGTGACAGGCTTTGAGTCTGACATGGCGCCAGCAACTCTGACCCTGTGGGTTCTGTCACTCAGCCAGTTTGCAACCCATCTTGTGATGTATGGGTTAACATTTAAGCTGATGAGTTTTTCAATGATACCCGAGTGGGGTATTGTATCAAGGCCTTAGCCAGATCGAGGTAGGCTGTATGGACTGCCTTTCCCTCATCAATGGCTTTGGTGACTGTTTCAAAAAGTCAACCAAGTTTAAAAGGCATGATCTGCCTTTGACAAAGCCAAACTGGGTTGGATCCAAAGTCTGCAAATTCCCTATGTCTTTATTTATGAGGTCCATTATGATCCTCTCCATGGCTTTGCAGATAAGGCTTGTCAAGCTAATGGGCCGGTAATTTCCAGGGTCTGTGGAGGCACCGCCTTTGTGAAGTGGGACCACAGTTGCAGTGCGCCACTCCTGGGTACGTATCCAGAGGTAAGACTTTGATTAAACAGCTGTCCTAGCTGTGGGTTTAATTCCTCATTGAGTTCGTGGAGCACACAGCCGGGACACCATCGGGTCCCATGGATGCTGTGTTTTTGCTTTGGAGAGAGCAGTTCTCACTTGGGCTGGAGATGTTTGGGGGCTGCACTCATTTGGTATAGATATCTCTCCTTTGGGGAGTTTGCACTGAACCTGTCAGCCAGTATGTTGGCAATGTCTGTAGGATCAGTAATCTTCACATCATTTTGAACTAGTTCTGAGCATATCTGGGAGTTTCCTCCTAGGTTTCTAACATAGCTAAAGAAGGCCTTATGATTGTCTTTTGAGTCTTTAGCTATTTTTCTCTCGAAATTTGCTTTGGATGATTTTATGAGAGCTCTTAGTTTTTACTTATAGTGATCAAGGGTGTCTTACCTTTTAAGGATTTTGCTCTATCTTGTAGTAGCTTCCTCCTTTTGTTGTAGAGTTTGTTTATGGCTGGGGTCCACCAGACTGGACGCTTGCCTTTGGTACAAAGAGTCTTTGTTTTGCTTGGGATTGCCTTATCCATGCAGTCCTGCAGGTGCTGGTAGAAGGCGTTTGTAAGTGATTCAGCGGCTTGAGTATTGTTTTCCGCTCGGGGCCTGAAAGGAGACCACACTAGTCTTTAGAAGTGTGAAGTCGGCTTTTGAGAAGTTCTTTACTGTGGTCTTTTTATTTCAGGTGGGGGTGGGATGAGGACCTCCAGCGAGATTAGTTTGTGATCTGATCTCACCAGTGAGGGGTATACTTCCGGTGTTGAACATTGTGCTCCCATGTTCGTGATGATGAGATCAAGTATGTTATCTCCTCTTGTCGGGATGGTGACTAGTTGTTCCATGGCATTTGAGTTTATGAATTCCAGGAACTTTTGGGCTAGGGTGTTTGGGCTTGAGTAGTGTTCCCAGTCTATATTAGGGTAATTGAAGTCACCTAGTATGATGGTGTTTGGTGATACATTTATCCACTCTAGTGTTTTCAGGAAGGCCATGTGAGTTTCCTGAGTTTGTGAGGGTGGCCTGTAACATGCTACAATTTGCAGAGCAGTCTTGCCTATGGTTAATTGCACCTGGATGGTCTCCGATGCATCGTGCATTGCCACCAGTCTTGAGGTGTGGGTGTCCTTGATGAATATGGATACCCCGCCTCCTTTCTTGGTATTGTCCGGATTTTGGGGCCGGAACGCATGATATGAGGTAAAACCTGATAGCGCTGGGGTGCTCTCAGGAGCCTTGAACCAGGTTTCTGTCACAGCACAGACATCGATGTTCTCCATACTGAGAAGGGCCTCGAGTGCGTGCATTTTGAGATTTAGACTTCTGGCATTGAGCAGCATTACCCTTAGTTTTTTCCTTTTTGTGTTCTAGGGTGGTAGGTTTAGAATTTGAGCCTTGCCTAAAAAGGCACTATGGGGTGGCAAGAGCCTTTGCCAATATCCGAATCCCAGGGTGACAGGTGCAAGCCGTCCCTTGCGAAGCAGCGTGGCTTGTCCAGCATGTCATCCCAGGCAGACAGATACTGGATCCCCTTTGAATGACACCAGTGTTTAAGCCAATTGTTAAAGCTGATCATCTTATCTCTGTATTGTGGCATCATTCTTGGTGAAGGTAGGATACTGCTCAAGGTCAGGGTCATACCTGCCTGGGCTACATAATCAGAGAGCTCCTCAATGTCTCTTTTCATGTAGTCCAAGGAGGTACATCTCAGGTCGCTTACACCAGCGTGGACAACGACTGCGTCATATTTGTACCTGCTGTTGAGAGACCTGAGTGCTTGCTATGTGGCGGATTCTAGCCCGACAGGCAGCTTACTGTGACCTTCTCCTTACTCAGTCTGGTGAGCGGGACATCAGTGTGTCTGACTATGGAGTCACCAATGACTAGTGTGTCTGGCATTGTGTTTGGCCTTAAGGGCTGTGACTGTTTGACACTCTGACTGTGAGGTCTATGTGTTGCGGTGTTGTGTTCTGAGGTGGTGGTTGTTTGGGTGTCTGCTTTGGTGGCCTCTGCTGTTTTGGTAGATTTTGATCAGAGCCTCCAGTATGTCTTTGTGTGTTTATGTGTATGATTTGAGGTTGTAATGGTACTATGTGAGACTGGGTCTATAGTGTGTGTGGTAACCTTCTCCTCCTGACTGGTCTTGCCAGTCCTATGTTGAGAGAGCTCAGCCTCCAGTTTGGCCGTATAGTTGCATCTCTCGCATGTATTTGTGTTTTGTGGGAGGAGGAAAGGGTTGTTCAGGTACATGAGGCAATTGAAACATTGCCTCAATATTCCCAGGTTCACCAGCTGAGCAGGAGAGGACACTAGCAACTGATCCCTCGACATGCTAGAAGGGTAGACACAAACTTTAAAAAAAGATTCCGCGGGACGTGGGTGACCGAGAAATGGGGGGTTGCCTTTTTGGGGTGCTATCTATGACAAGAGTGCCGTATCAAGGTAATAAGTACTGTAGGAGCAAGTGCTAGGTTTAATAGATAGAGAATAGTCTACTTGGAGTCAAGTAGAGTTGATCTTTTTAGTTATAGGATACGCTGATTTGATCAGTAGTATAGTTCGAGGAAGGTAGTTTTAAGGGAAAATTTGAAGAGTGGACTTTAGGTGGCCCGAATAGTTTAAACCTGCTTAACCGGCGCTGCCCTAGTGTGCAACAGTGGCAGCTCCGCTAAATCGCTTAAATCGCTTAACGCTGCTTAGCTGCTTATACCAGGGGGGTGGAAAAAGCTAGAAACTGGCCCAAAACGACCAATAAACTACTAGTTACTGGCTGAAACCTCACAAAACTGGACAAAAGGCAGCTCAATGCTTCCCACTCCCACTGGTAAGCAAGGTAGCTTCCCTTCCCCCAAATAAGGCAAGGAAACAGTACACAGGAACTACAACCAAAGCCCAGGAATGAGCAACTCTGAAACTGGACTAAACTAGTAAAGCAGGAAAGCAAGGTAGCTTCCCTTCCCACAAATAAGGCAAGGAAACAGTACACAGGAACTACAACCAAAGCCCAGGAATCAGCAACTCTGAAACTGGACTAAACTAGTAAAGCAGGAAAAACAAGAGATATTTTTTCTTTTTTTTTTCTTTTTTTCACAAAACAGGCAGAAACAGGTACAGCAAACACTTATAAATGCTATGAATCAGCTACTACAGCTTACACAGAAGAATTTGCTACAAATACAGTCAAATAGTAACAAACAAGGATTCCAAGTGCAATATTTAGTTAAATGCAGTAAAAACAGCTTCAATGTAACAGAAAGTCAGGCGAAATACAGTTGCTAGGTATTCAGATGTGGAAAGCAACAAAAAATATACTTAGTATCAAGAAAAGTCACTTATTCAGCTCTCTGCAGCCTGGATTACTCTGCTGGCCCACGTGGAGTCTGTGCTGAGTAGGTACAAGCTGAAAGTTTTATACCAGGGGGCAGGAAAAAGCTAGAAACTGGCCCAAAACGACCAATAAACTACTAGTTACTGGCTGAAACCTCACAAAACTGGACAAAAGGCAGCTCAATGCTTCCCACTCCCACTAGTAAGCAAGGTAGCTTCTCTTCCCCCAAATAAGGCAAGGAAACAGTACACAGAAACTACAACCAAAGCCCAGGAATCAGCAACTCTGAAACTGGACTAAACTAGTAAAGCAGGAAAGCAAGGTAGCTTCCCTTCCCCCAAATAAGGCAAGGAAACAGTACACAGGAACTACAACCAAAGCCCAGGAATCAGCAACTCTGAAACTGGACTAAACTAGTAAAGCAGGAAAACAAGAGATATTTTTTCTTTTTCCTTTTTTTTCACAAAACAGGCAGAAACAGGTACAGCAAACACTTATAAATGCTATGAATCAGCTACTACAGCTTACACAGAAGAATTTGCTACAAATACAGTCAAATAGTAACAAACAAGGATTCCAAGTACAATATTAAGTTAAATGCAGTAAAAACAGCTTCAATGTAACAGAAAGGCAGGCGAAATACAGTTGCTAGGTATTCAGATGTGGAAAGCAACAAAAAATATACTTAGTATCAAGAAAAGTCGCTTATTCAGCTCTCTGCAGCCTGGATTACTCTGCTGGCCCACGTGGAGTCTGTGCTGAGTAGGTACAAGCTGAAAGTTTTATACCAGGGGGCAGGAAAAAGCTAGAAACTGGCCCAAAACGACCAATAAACTACTAGTTACTGGCTGAAACCTCATAAAACTGGGCAAAAGGCAGCTCAATGCTTCCCACTCCCACTGGTAAGCAAGGTAGCTTCCCTTCCCCCAAATAAGGCAAGGAAACAGTACACAGGAACTACAACCAAAGCCCAGGAATCAGCAACTCTGAAACTGGACTAAACTAGTAAAGCAGGAAAGCAAGGTAGCTTCCCTTCCTCAAAATAAGGCAAGGAAACAGTACACAGGAACTACAACCAAAGCCCAGGAATCAGCAACTCTGAAACTGGACTAAACTAGTAAAGCAGGAAAACAAGAGATATTTTTCTTTTTTCTTTTTCACAAAACAGGCAGAAACAGGTACAGCAAACACTTATAAATGCTATGAATCAGCTACTACAGCTTACACAGAAGAATTTGCTACAGATACAGTCAAATAGTAACAAACAAGGATTCCAAGTGCAATATTAAGTTAAATGCAGTAAAAACAGCTTCAATGTAACAGAAAGGCAGGCGAAATACAGTTGCTAGGTATTCAGATGTGGAAAGCAACAAAAAATATACTTAGTATCAAGAAAAGTCGCTTATTCAGCTCTCTGCAGCCTGGATTACTCTGCTGGCCCACGTGGAGTCTGTGCTGAGTAGGTACAAGCTGAAAGTTTTATACCAGGGGGCTGGAAAAAGCTAGAAACTGGCCCAAAATGACCAGACTCCACGTGGGCCAGCAGAGTAATCCAGGCTGCAGAGAGCTGAATAAGCGACTTTTCTTGATACTAAGTATATTTTTTGTTGCTTTCCACATCTGAATACCTAGCAACTGTATTTCGCCTGCCTTTCTGTTACATTGAAGCTGTTTTTACTGCATTTAACTTAATATTGCACTTGGAATCCTTGTTTGTTACTATTTGACTGTATTTGTAGCAAATTCTTCTGTGTAAGCTGTAGTAGCTGATTCATAGCATTTATAAGTGTTTGCTGTACCTGTTTCTGCCTGTTTTGTGAAAAAAAAAAGAAAAAATATCTCTTGTTTTTCCTGCTTTACTAGTTTAGTCCAGTTTCAGAGTTGCTGATTCCTGGGCTTTGTTGGTAGTTCCTGTGTACTATTTCCTTGCCTTATTTTGGGGAAGGGAAGCTACCTTGCTTACCAGTGGGAGTGGGAAGCATTGAGCTGCCTTTTGTCCAGTTTTGTGAGGTTTCAGCCAGTAACTAGTAGTTTATTGGTCGTTTTGGGCCAGTTTCTAGCTTTTTCCAGCCCCCGGTATAAAAGTTTCAGCTTGTACCTACTCAGCACAGACTCCACGTGGCCAGCAGAGTAACCCAGGCTGCAGAGAGCTGAATAAGTGACTTTTCTTGATACTAAGTATATTTTTTGTTGCTTTCCACATCTGAATACCTAGCAACTGTATTTTGCCTGCCTTTCTGTTACATTGAAGCTGTTTTTACTGCATTTAACTTAATATTGCACTTGGAATCCTTGTTTGTTACTATTTGACTGTATTTGTAGCAAATTCTTCTGTGTAAGCTGTAGTAGCTGATTCATAGCATTTATAAGTGTTTGCTGTACCTGTTTCTGCCTGTTTTGTGAAAAAAAAGAAAAAAAGAAAAAATATCTCTTGTTTTTCCTGCTTTACTAGTTTAGTCCAGTTTCAGAGTTGCTGATTCCTGGGCTTTGGTTGTAGTTCCTGTGTACTGTTTCCTTGCCTTATTTGGGGGAAGGGAAGCTACCTTGCTTTCCTGCTTTACTAGTTTAGTCCAGTTTCAGAGTTGCTGATTCCTGGGCTTTGGTTGTAGTTCCTGTGTACTGTTTCCTTGCCTTATTTGGGGGAAGGGAAGTTACCTTGCTTACCAGTGGGAGTGGGAAGCATTGAGCTGCCTTTTGTCCAGTTTTGTGAGGTTTCAGCCAGTAACTAGTAGTGTAAATGTTTGCTGGGCTGAGTATGGAGAGTAGCAGATGTGAATGTCATAGATCATTTTCTGATGCTACAGTGCTGGTGGTCTATCAGATGTATATGTTTGCATGGGGAAGACTCTGAAATGTCCTGTAACACCATAGGATTCCCAATAGACTGTTGGTTGGGGAAGTATATGTCAGTGTAGTGCATTACTTGCAATCAGGATATGTTTGTTCAAACAGTCATTCTACTCGAGAGTTCACTTGGGGTACTGGTATGTTGCTGTGACTGTGGTACATATGGCTGTGGGTGGACATTTCCACACCAATATCTGCTTTTCCCTACAGTTCCATCCTTGTAGTGCATGATATATTTGGAAATACATGGGTAATTCCCCAGAGCTGGTTTGGGATAGTGTTGCGTTGGTCTTACTGTGGTTCAGAAGGAGGTGCTGGGTGAAATGGTTGGCAGCTCTCTGTGTTTTTTTTTCTTTTGTTACATGACTGCAGTCATACCTCTCCACTGTCCAGATATCTAGAAACTGTCCAGATGCATGGCTCATACCAGTAAATGATGACATTCATTTGTGTTTCAGACATGGAATCTATCAGGACTTATGTGTTAAATCATGCCATGCTACTCTAGCAGACTTCTACGTGTATGACAGCCATATTTCAAAGATGTCACTATTGTTTGCCCTTTATCCCCCACTTTGTCAGGCTTTTTGCAGATGTCTTGCAGTAAGAGGTTGGTTATCTATAAACATATATCTATGTGTGTGTGTATGGATTCACTTTATAACCTCGAAATGCTGAAATATCGAATTTCAGTATCTCGAGACTATAAAACTGAATCCACAAAACACCGACAAACAAAAACCGTGAAACCACATAACCGAAAACATCGCACACACTACACTAAACATACAACAAAACATCCACATCACAACATAAACAAAAAAACAACACACATACACAACTCACACACACATAAGCAGGGGGGCTGCACCCCCCACTCCCCCCCTACTTATATATACTAACTCCGAGATCGCACAAACACAACACAAAAGCTCACTCACACACGCACATTCTCCAATCCCCTCACACACACTCTAACTCCCACTCAAAACCCTCACAAAACACTCACTTACCTGACATAACACCTACATCCAAACATGGCACCACGCACCAACAAAACACAAACCCGGACATTACATAATGCAACTTCATAACCGCGAATTCGACATATTTTTGACATACGTCAAATTCACGATTATGAACTATTTTGAACATTCGACTTTATAGCTTCGAGATACTGAAATTCGACATTTCAGTATTTTGATGTTATAAAGTGAACCCGTGTATGTGTGTGTGTGTGTGTGTGTGTGTGTGTGTATATATACATATATATATATATATATATATATATATATATATATATATATATATATATAACACCCATAGCTCTCTCTGTCTCTATTGATATATATTTCCCTTATGGTAAATGACTGTGGTGCATGATATATTTGTAAAAACATTACAAATTCCTACAGCTCAGATGGTGTAGTGGTACATTGCTGTGATTGTAGTACACAGGGTCCTGTTTTCAAGATTTGGAAGTAATGACTTAATGTCAAATGACCAGAATGCATGATACATTTGTAAAAGCATTACAAATTCCCACAGCTCAAATGGTGTAGTGGTACATTGCTGTGATTGTAGTGCCAGCATTCTGTATTTGAGACTTGGCAGGGCTGATTATTTTGTTGCTGGGCAGAACAAAGGCTGATGGAGACATAGTGATTAAGGCACATTTAAGCAGTTGTAAGTGGGTTTGCTTAGTTTTGCATGAAGTTAAGCAATGCTAACAGATGGTTAAGCCCTGTTAGCTTCACTTAACACTGCTTACTCCCACTTACACCTGCACTAATTTTAATTAAAGAAAAGAAAAAGGGGTGATAGGAAAGTGGTGAAATGGGGCAAGCAGTAGGTAAAACATTAGTAAAACCAGCTAGGGATGTGTAGGATAGGTGTAGGAAGGGATCCTAGCTCTGCATTTCTTCTGCAGCAACAGCTATGAATAATGTGTAGAATTTGGAATTTACAGCCTCACACCTCACAGGGAGGGGTGTTAGCAACAGACATTTATAGAATAATTGGTGAGTAGATTGATTAATTTCACTGTACATGGGGAAAAATATAGAGCTATGTATGGGGAAATTATATTTTTTTGGGACAGATGCCCTTTTTTATGTGAGAGTGGGATCTTGGGGAAGGGCTGTAGGTATGTTTGGGGAAGTAGGTTTGGCAGGATAGGTAGCTAAGACACACAAGACAGTAGACAGGGGTGGTATATGACACATGAGGGGAGTAAACACCTTGGATGGGAAGGATGGTTGGGAATCAGAGGCCCATGAGCCTCCAAATGGATACAGTGGGAATGAGGTCCCCACCCATGGGCAGACACCACTGCACCTTCATGGCCCCAATGATGGCTGTGCTGGGGGTTGCACAAGAGGGGCAGCCTGCCCATTGAGGTGTACCAGGCTGCCCTCCATCTGGCACAGCTTCCCACCCAACTTGGAGCAGATGACGCTGTGCACCATACCCTGGAAAATCCTGTGGGTGACAGGCTCCTCTTCATGCCTGCACCCAGGGGGGGGGCAGACCCCATCCCCTGAGGTGGTTCCACCTGAAGGTGGTGCAGGACTAGCTGAGGAGGATGTTTTGGGTTGGGTCCCAGATGTGCTGGGGCCTGGTACCATGGCCAGATGGAGTGGGACAGGTGGATCTGCCAGGAATCTGCCTTTCCAAACGTGCTATGGTGTTGAGGTTTTCCCAGATATATTGGTTAGTCATGAACAAAACATTTCAAAATTAGTTTTAACAGCATGCATGGGTGTTCCATTTAACCCAAAACAACAGCTTTGAAACAGTTGCATAGCAAACAGAACACATACATAAATGGAACAACAGTAAGCACTGTAACATCATGGCAGTAACAATGATGGCAACAGGCCACTAACAATAGCAGTTGAACAAGGTACGTTAACATGCAACCAGTTATATGAACAATAATGGAACACATGTCCCAACATTAGGTTTTGAGAAAAACATACCTGTAGTATATGAATAACAATTAGTGATGCAGATGAGGGGTAGGGGAGAGAAGAAAAGTCCATTAACAACTGCATAGGCTTCTATTTTTCATAACAGTACTGCTCAATACTCTAGTGGCCTGCCCTCACTTTGCATCTACCTATGGCCCATAGCTTGTGCAGCACACACATATGTCTTAAACTGTCAACTTGTAATGGTATAGGGCAGATTGTGACAACTATGGGTATGTTACTAGAGGGGGCTTGTACATGTCAGGGTTACATATCTGACATAGAAGCTGTACCCTGCACTGCTCTTGTGTGTCTCTGCTACTGGCATACTTCCCTGGATTGTTGTGTCCAAGGTTATTGGCAGCAGTGACCACTAGCCATGACAGCGTGACACTTGGGAGACATGTATCAAGGAGAGGGCATGATGTATGTACCTATCCTGCTGTTACTTGCAGGCATATGGGGTTGGACAGTGGAAGTTGTACATGGTGTATTAGTATACCCTTCCTACAGCTACTACACACATTTCTTGACCTGTAAGTCCTGTGGAGAAAATATCTGTTAATACTTTCTGAATGTTTCTACAAATATTCAGGTGTATTAGTATACCTTTCATACAGGTGCTACACACATTTCTTTACCTGTGAGACCTGTGGGGAAAATATCTGTTAACACTTTCTGTTTCTATAAATATTCAGGGTTTCTGTTGTGTATATATGCACTCATCTCAGTACCACTCCCTGGATTCGAACCATGTCTGGGTGTGCTAAAATGAACAACAATACTATTTTCCATCACAGTGAGCTACTGGGAAACTGTTGTTTCTTACTTAATTGATTTCTGACTAATAGTCTCTGGGGTGGACAATCTGACCCTGTAATCCTGAAATTCATGCATGGCAGATAGTTATTGTACTATGTATTAATCTTTTGAAACAATACACTCTGGAAAGCAAAGGTTAACACAAGACTGATATGCATACTAGCTGTTTCCCAGAACAGCCTCAGTTATTTCATGCTGTCAGTGCCACATTTGCTGTTAAGAACCTGTACACATTCTATTTCTACAACAACATACCAGAGCAAACTCAACAGTTTATTGTACATTTTTATTACAGTGAAATGACACTTTTATTAATGGACATCCTGTGGATAAGTATTCATGTGAAAAATATGTTTTATTCATTAGACACAGTACACGATATACCTACTGGGAGCAAACCATGTACTCATTCTACTTTATGACACTATATACTGCAAGATAGATCTGTACTCACTAGCCTGTTGGCACATCCTTGTCAGTCTGTCAGCATGGGCCTCAATGTTTATAGCCCTCTCTTCTGCTGCTGTAGGGGTGAGAAACAAACATTATATATACCTGTCTATCACATACTCAGGCTAGAATGTGGTGCAGGTGTATCTGGGATACTTACAAACTGCTGCAGCATGCTGGTCCTGAGCATCTTGAATTCATTGGGCAAAGAGCTCCCCCTTTCTATGCTTTAGGTTGGCATAATGATGCCGTACCTGCTCACCAGTTTGGGGGATTACAGTGGTACTGGTGAGGTCATGTGCCAGATGGTCCCAGGCCTCCACTTTGCACTGAGAGCCCTGGTACTAGCCCTACAGCAGTCTATCATCATGGTGTTTTATAAGGAGTCCAGCCATGACCCTGGACTCCAGGATGCCCCTCCACTGTGCCCGAAAGCATGCTCCCTCTCCAACACCAGACAAGTTCCTGCAGAGATCAAACTACAACAGGTTATGGCTGTATTCCTGCCTGCACAGTTTAAATAAGGCCATATTCTCACCCTTTGCTGTCATTAGACAATTTCCAAAATGCTGAGCACAGTTAGCAACACACAAAGCAGCTAAGCAGAGTTAAGCTGTTCTTAAAGGGCTAGATGCTGAGCAGTGCTTAGCGGTGCACAATTTCGCGTAGCTAAGCTGACAACTGCTTAGAATTCACGTCTAAGCAATGCTTAACCTGGCTAAGCAGAGTTGAGCACTGCTTACCATTGCTCAATTTTTATTTTAATAAAATATCAGGATTGTAGATTAATTCATCATTAGTGACATATCATTAAGTGTATATGATTTACTTTACATGACATCCCCCTAGGTGCTTTCATTACATTACCTTGGGGTGTGACACTTGTGCATACATAAGTGATTTCACATGTTATATGAACTCACACTTCCTTTTGAACCTGCTACACTATCCTGGGTGAAAAATATCGATTACTACATAATTTAACATTACAAAATAATTTTAATAATGCTTTCCCATGTAAAAATAAAGTTCCTGTCTTGTTACTCGAACTGTGAATGCATGCATGCAAAGCCGGTACTCTAACCACTATCCTATCTCATCATTAGGATTTTAGCTGTATATTTTTATTTATCTCCTCTGGGATGCTGAGCAGAGGGCCCTAACATGCAAACCTGCTCAGCTATGCTTAAACATATTTTAGAATGTAAAAAAAAATAGATTAATACATCACTTTATTTACATGTATATGTACTCCTTTTCAGTCACAGTAAGGGAAAGTGTAAGGGGACACATAGGGACAAATCACTGGCAGATCACAGAGGGTTTATGTCAGGGTATAATGACAGAATTTGTGTTTCAGATCTCATACCCTTCAGAAAATTAGTGCACATGCTAGACCTGTTATTCTGGCAGCTTTCCAGGTTTGTATGTGCAATATTTAAGAGGTGTCCCTATTTTTGTGCCTTTGTCCCTCCATTATTTATGGCTTTGCACAGCTTTCTTGCTCTAGGAGGTTGAGAGGTATGTGAGGTTGCATCTGGGCATTCTGCAGAAACCTGTACAGTTGAGGGGTATGGCTATATGGCACTTTTACAATGGCAGACATTTAGGTTTCAGTCTTCATACCTTTCAGGAAGTCTGTGCTAATGCAAACCTTTTATTCTATTAAATTTCTGGGTTTGTAAGTATAACATTTAAAAAGTGTCCCTATTTTTGTGCCTTTGTCCCACCATTATTTATGATTTTGTATAGCTTTGTTGCTCTAGGAGGTTGAGAGGTATGTGAGGCAGGCATCTGGGCATTCTGGGGAAACTTGTAAAGTGGAGGGGTATGGCATTGAGGCACTTTTACAATGCAGGCTGTGTGTGGCAGAACTTGTCACACACCCCCTGCATTGCTTTATTGCTCCCTTATCCATTTAATTGTCCACAGACACTGAAATACTCATTTTATTTGATTTCAGTATCTATGGAAATCTTCATTTACCACTTCTTTAAGATTTTTTTTCCTTATACAGGAGAAGTCAGGAATATAGATTTTAAATAGACCCTGTACAAAACCTCATGTGTTGAGGCTGCATCAATACATTGTTACTGAAATGTGATAAGAGTTTGTTATGGCAGTGACCCTA
Source organism: Protopterus annectens (assembly GCF_019279795.1). Taxonomy (NCBI): domain Eukaryota; kingdom Metazoa; phylum Chordata; order Ceratodontiformes; family Protopteridae; genus Protopterus; species Protopterus annectens. The sequence continues at coordinate 1,617,554,921 of NC_056728.1, read as the reverse complement.
TGATCCATAGATCCATACCAGTGGTGAAAGAAACAGTCAAGTTAAAGAAAGAGATCTTCCATGCAATATTGGTTGGGGGATCTTCAGATTTGGCTGTTAGATACTAACAGGCCAGAAAGGCAGCAGCTAAAAAAAGTCACCAAAGTGAAGGTCTGAGCAAGTGGGGAGTTTGGTGAGGCCACTGAGAATGGCTTTTTGTGGCCTCAAATAGGTTCTGGCAAACCATGAGGTGATTCAGGAGAGGCAGACTCTTCTCAGCAAAAGGTGGAACATGCTTACCTGGATCAAGGATGATGGCAAAAAGTGGAATGAATACTTTGAGTAACCCCTGAACCCAGTGGACATGCTCTCCTCTGGGGACACATTGCAAGAAGCAGCTTGAAAGATTGTGTCGATTTCTGTAAAAGAGGGTCTAATGAACAGGCAGCAGTATGGAGTTTAAGTCTCACCATTACTTCCAAAAATAGTGTTGGCTTTAAATCCACATCACTGACACAAAGTGTGTGATATGAGAGGGAGCATTGTATCTTATTCCACACTGCTGTAAATAATTAATATGCAAAGGATCATTGCCCTTAATAATAGGAATCATAGGAAATAAAAGACTATTAGAGTTGTGGCCATGTGTGCCTTACCAATAACTGCCCTCAGGCTCTGCCCACCTTTCCATGGAGCGCAAGGTCTGTTAGTCCTAGAGTGTAATTTAGGGTACCCATACAATTGTCTAAGCTATGCTTGAAGGCCAAGCAGGAAACACACTGCTTGTCATGCAAGAAGAGCTTATTCCAGAACAAGAGGAGGCTCTTCGTAGTGGAGCTCTTTCCACATTGTTTTATTTATTCCCTTATGTAGATTCTTATTTATTCCCTGATGTAGATTTAGTTCTCTTCTTCTAGTATTGGCTGCACTGTCTGACACATTGAAAAAAGGATGTCTTGGATATTGCATTCTCTGAAGACATGGAAAGCAAGGCAGAAGTTATCCCTTAAGAGTCTATATGATAGTGAGTAAAGAGAGAGTGCTTCTAGACTTTCCTGATAGCAAAGAGTTTTGAGGGCCAAGATCCTTCTTTCTAGGAGCTGCTGTGATCTTTCTTTCTGTGAGTTTTTTGGTATGTCTAATGAGATGCATTCCAAAGGGGGCATTATATTCTATAAGGAGTCTAACCAGGGAAGAGTGCAGGGGAACAATAACTTTCTTGGTTTTGGAAGAAATTAGTTGTGATAGAAGGACCTCCTGACTACAATTGCTACGTGGTAATTAAGGGAGAGGGAAACGTCTATCTAGGTGCCCAGGACTTTGATGATAGATTCATTGGAAAGTGGAGTGTCACTAATGCGGCAGGTGGCAAACAATTGTTTGTTTTCTAAAGAAGATGATGCAACACTTCTTAGTGTTTAGTTTGAACTCTTTCTTAGTGTAGCTAGTGTTAATGCATGATGGTTCTGTTTAAAGTGAATTTGTATCATTTGTTGATTTGACAGCTAAACCCAATTTGCAATCATTGGCAAATTTAGTCAGCCAGAGATCCTTGTCTGGGCTGAGATCAGAAAAATAAATGCCAAACTGGAGGGTGCCCATTATGGACTCCTGAGGAATAATACTGGTCACCTTTTACTTAACCGAGAAGGCATCACTGATCATGACAGCATGTGTTATATCCTTAAGGCAGTTTGCAATCCATCTTATCATATAGGGGATCTACGTTAAAAGCTATTAGCTTGTTTATACTAGTATTGTGTGATATGCATACCTCTCAACATTACCAAATTCCTCAGTATTTACCAGTTTTGAGGGCAAAATAATGGGATGCCATGAATTCCCATGTGGCCCCTTCCATTCCCAAATTTCCCATTTTTTTCCAAATTTTTTTTTGTTTGGAGTTGTTGCTGACTGATGTCATCATATGGGGGCCTGTGCGATGACATCAGCTTCTTGAGGCAGACTGCCAGCCTGTCAGAATTCATAGGAGAGCTCTGTCAAGATTACATGATATCTGATACTGAAAATTCAACAATCTCATAATGGCCAGATCATCATTACTTCCCTGAATACACTGCTCAATCAGTTATACTGACACAGCTATGCCACACTGAATTGCTATTGCATAAACTGGATCAGTAAATCATAAAGCATGATCTACCAGCATTCCAGCACCATGAATGAATGTATGCCAGCAATGGGAAAGCTCCACGTGGAAGCAATTTTCTATATGATGGGTAGCTGGAGAAATAAAGAGGTGCGTGTGCCTTGCACAGAGTAGCATGGCATTCAGTTTATGATTGTGTGAGGGAAAGGTAAGAAAGTTTACGTTGATTTTTTTTTTCAGATTCGCAGTCGCTAAAATGGTGGACATTACAAATCTCTCGATGTTTTGATGAATACTCAGCAGATTTCTTAAAAAAAAAGTAATTGAAAATAATTGAATGTCGCATACTTATTTACAGACCTTTTCTGTTCTATGCCTTAGTTCACTTCCGGGTAAATGTGAAGAACAAACTGTATACTATCTGAAGCTTGTTGGTTACATTCCTGGAATCCTGCAAACATTTCCCTTGCCTGGTTAGGCACATTTATTTATTTATTTTTCTGTACTTGTACCAGCTGAAGGAACAGTTAAATTATGCATATAAGCACTGGCAGTACGTCTCAACTGTCCAGATTTTCACGGAATGTGCACATTTTTGCTTCATAGTTTTGGTCTCTCCTCCCTCATACAATTTGCGATTTTCTGGCAAACTATTGAAGAATTGAAGTCCCTAAATAATTATAGTTAGTTGGGTTTCAAACTTCATATACTCTGGTAAAATTATGCTAAGGCAAACCATGTTATTCTAGCTAGCATCTTTCTAAGCTGATAAGAGCAGTCTGTAAAATCTGTCCCTAATTTTGGGCCTTTGCTTCCCCCATTACTTTTGGCTTTGTACAGATTTCTTGTGTTAAGCGGTTGAGAGATATGAGGCCCCACACCTCTCACCTGTCCTGTACCTTGCATAGCAAGGACCTTGCTACAAGGACAAGGAGCATTTTTTATATTTGGTTTAAAAAATGACTTTTCCGCTCTGTTACACTTTTAAAGTGCCTAATGCACATTAATTAAGACTTTTTGAACAAATAACCATCTAAATAAAATTGTCAAAATAACTTTTTGTACGTAGGAAGGAAAGAAAAAAACAAAAACCAAAAAAAAAAATACAGTGATTACGATGTGCTGTCACATATCGGACTGCTCAGACTGTACTCTGTTTACCTCTACATACATTCATACGTCGAACGGTTTATATTTATATTAGCAGGGATGGGAGACAGATTTTATCCCATCAAGTAACAAAGACACAGAAGCATGCCAGACCATTGCACTATTTCAGAATACACACACACACACGCACACACACACACACACACACACACACACACACACACACACACACACACACACACACACACACACACACACACACACACACACACACACACTTGCATTCAGATAGCCACAAGCACCTGTACCTATAAGTAGTTATCTTTGGGAAGTAAAAAAGAAACTAGAAATCCTAGCAAAACCCTGTGTGGAAACAGGGATGAAATGTAGTCTCCTCAGAAAAGGCACCCTACTCAGGAATGGAACCAGTTAAGCAAGAACTTTCAGGCAGCAATGCTAAGATAACCCCATGTGTAGCCTTGTGCTAAAGTTAACCTTTCTCAAATTGTGCAAGCAGTAGGCAAATGTCACAGTGTGTACTGTAAAACTGTATTGCTTGAGAACAAATGAATCTGATGTCAGTCACAACCAAAAAGGCCATAAGGCTAAAACTATTGCTACATAAATGTGGCAAAGGCTGATGTCTGGTAGCACTGAAGTTCTTTAACAAATGGAAACTCTGCCACAGAGCTTTAATCACACATACTGGTCAAAATCATGTACTACACAGTGTTAAATATTAATACTGTCATGATCCATCTAGAAGATCAAGTACATTAATACCCAGGAGGTGTTAAAAATAATACTGTTCTTGGAAATGCTTCCTGAAGATGCAGGATTACATCATTATTATTGTTTCCTATCCTTTGTGGTTATTTGGCCGCAAAAATAAACTTTCTTATGAATTCTTAAAGCATTTTTCTGTATCTTTAGTGCTGTCACACTATTTTGGGTACAGGGCACATTACAATTGCCAAGTGAACTTAATTAAGTGCAAGCTAGTGTGAGGCAGCTTAAATACTTGGTAGTATATTCAGTTAGCATTTAAAAGTTGGCATCCCACAATTCCATCAGAGTGGGTGGGGGGGTGCATAATTATGTATGCAAATTTTATGTTAATCAGTATACAGATTTTGGGCCAGTTGTACTTACTTTTCATGGGCTTTTGTCCAGATTTTTGATGACTCCAGGTTGAGAGGTATGGTGGTATGATACAAAATGCTTTTGCTAGATCGAGGTAGGCAGTGGAACTACTGTGCATGGCATCTGTGATATTTTCAAAATTCATAAAATTGAAGAGGCATGATCTGACATTTACAAATCTGAATGGTTGTGGATTGAGCCTGATTAAATTGTTGATGCCCTGGTTTATGAGGTCAATAATGATGCATTGCATGGTTATGTAGGCAAGACTGGTATGGTTAGTGGGTCTGTAGTTGCTTGGGTCAGTAGTGAGGCCACTGTTATGAAGAGGTATCACAATCACAGTATCTCATTGCTTGGGAACACAGTCTGTGGCAAGGCTTAGGTTAAACAGCTTAAAGGGGATTATTAAACTCCTGGTAGACACTATTTATAAGACAATCCAATATATTGTGGGTCTATATTATAACATTGAAGTCTAAAAACATTGAATGTTATAATATCGAACCCATTCAATTGAAACACCAGAAAACCGAACAGTCAGAATATCGAATTTTTTCCCAGGGAAAAAATTTGCTGTTCCGACAAACATACACACAACTCAAGCACACCAAAATAAATAATCCACACACATACATTTCACAAATCCCTACACTAAACCAGACATACATCACTAGCTATCCATGTACCCTAACCCAACCCTAACCCTAAGGTCTCTAACTATCACACACTCACCTTACCCGCTCCCTAACTCACCTACCCCACCCTAACCCTCACGTCCACACAATCGCACATTTACCTTACCTGCGCACTAACCCTACCTCACTTAACCCACACCCAATCGCACACTCACCTTCATTCGCACACTCATCTTCATTCGCACACTTACCTTAACCCGGTCCGTAACCTTCGCTCCACAGTTGAGGAAATAACGAAGCTGCAGAAATGGCCCACTGAATACTTTCCCTAGGAAAGTATTCGGTGTTCTGCAGCTTCACTATTTCAAGCGTTCGCTCTACTGGGTTTGATATTATAACATTCAAAGTTTTTAGACTTCGATGTTATAATATATACCCTATATTGTCAGGACCCACTCAAGAAGTATTTTTGGTCATGGAGAGCACTAAGAATATGGTGAATCAGGTATGTTTGGGGTGGAGGCAATAGTTTCAGGACACAAATTTGCAGTACCCTTTTTAAGTCAATATGTTGGTGATGTCATTAGGATTTAAATAAGAGATGACATTATAGATAAGTTCTGAGCAGGGATTTGAATTATTCCATACTTCTATAATGTAGTTGAAGAAGGGCTTACAGTTATCCTTAGCTTCAGGAGTTAGCCTACTTTCATGGGAAGATTTGCTGGTCTTAATAAGTGCCTTCAGTTAAGACTGGATATGAAATCACACCTTTTGTCTTGGGTAATAACAAAAACTTACCACAGTGAAGTGAGATTTACTGAATAGAGATGCATGTCATTTATAATGCCTTTCATTCCAGGATTTTTCCTACCTTAGATAGAGGCCAAAGCCTTTCAGTTAGTCGTACAAACAGTAATTAAATTTGTCAAAAATGATTTTGCATGCAAATGTCGATATACATGCAATACCTTTCAGAATGGGTTAAAACAGAAACTTTCCAGTACCAAAACCTTCTTCTGCGCTTAATGGTATGCTGCCACTAACCATATTACTTTGGCAAATAAGAATACAAATCACTGTTTATCTTAAAAACAAGCCAACCTTTGTATCACTGAATAGTAGCAACAACTTGAACAGTAACACTTAGAAGGGAGAATGCCCAATGTTAATTTTACACCTATTGAGCATTAATACTTTAAGGTAATAGACAAATATCCGCCATCTATAAACATTTAAAACTCAATAATAAAAATCTTTACTTGGAATAAAGAAGATAAAGAATTACACTTGAAAAGTAAGTAGACAAGCATAACTATTCTTGCACAAGGAAGTTATAGGTTTTAATCAGACAACTGACATAACAGTAAACAACAGGTACTGCACACATCTTTGATGCAGAAGTCTGTAGGTTCTATTCCCACATCAGGTAGCTAGATTGCTGATATTGCTGTGCAGCATAAGGAGACTACTGCACTCTTAAATATGTCATAGTTCAGTTGAGACATTAAACTGACGGCCCATCTGCTTGAGCTGGTGGTAGTTCAGGTGGATATACAAGATCCCACAGCACCTATAAAAAAAGAGCAGTGGTCCTTTATTTAACAAATCTTGAATATTTACAACATAAACTGAAAAAAATAAAATAATATTTACATTATTTACAATATTATACAAAAACTATGTACACTGACCTCAAATTCACTTTTTTACATTTAAAATGCATTTATATCTGACCCCCACTCTACTTCCCACAACCAAAATCTTTTACATTTCTGATAAATTCCATTTAGCATTATACTTAATTTCTTTCATTCTTTGGTTTCAAATTATCCAAATAAAATTAAATATTTTTTATCAACCTACTTGATAAACACTTAGGTTCATAGGTGTTTACTAGGCTAGTGACCACACAAGCCTTTTAAGTCTAGCCATGCATCCCAAATCTCTGACCAGTTCTGGTACACCTGAGAAGTGTAAGCAAGGTCTTGGGAAGCAAAACATTTACAAAAAGGGACCTGGGAGATGAACCTTTTACAGGCTGACTGTGTCCATTAGAGACATAGGCCAAACCAGGGATGAATTTCCTAATCCCAATTGAATTGTCCAATTTACATTTGAATTTGGTTAGGGAGAAACTGTGTTTCACATGGATTGGGATCCTGTTCCAGAGAAGGCATAGCGTCTGGGATATATACCTGTCTCTCCAGCAGGTCCTATTTATATCATAGACAACAATGCTGTTTATTTTGTGGATACAGAGGAGCTCCATTAGAGTGGGGAATAACAATGCCTTGTATGCTAGGCATAGATCTCTCCTCAACAACCAGCAGGAGACAGAACACAGTGATAGAGCCTTGAGGTGGTCTGTGTAGGGCATGTTATTTATGCCTTGTATTCTTTTAGTAAGGAACCTCTGTGGATGTTCCAATTGTTAATATGCCTGATTAGGTACATACCAAAGGGGGCATTGTATTCAATGATAGGTCTGATGAATGCCGAATACAGTGGAACAATGATTTCCTTGGACCTAGATGCCATAACTTTGTTTATAAGCTGCAAAACATATAATTATTTCCTCACTACTTAAAGCATGTATTACTATGTGGGTTCCCAAGTCCCTGACTAGTTACCAGGGGTGGGTGACTTCCTGGAGCATACTATTATGCATTTCTTGGCATTTAGTTTTAGTCCATGGCTCTGGAACCAGTTGTTTGTCTGTGTCAGCCCATCCTGGAAAACATTTATGGTGGAGAGTGAATCAATAACAGCTCCTAATTTGCAATCATCTAAAAATTTAGTCAGCCAGAGGCCATTGACATTGACCTTGACTTCAGAGAAGTAAATGCCAAAAAGGAGCAGTCCCAGGACCGATCTCTGAGGGACTCCACTTGTGAATGGTCTCTTTGTAGAAGTGGACTAATGCTAACTTCTTGGATCCTGTCATAGAGCTGTCCGGTTATATACTGGATCATATAAGGGTTTGTACCTAACCTCTTACATTTGTCAACAATGCCCAAGTGAGTGATTGTGTCAAATCTCTTGGGCAGGTCAAGGTAGGCAGTGTGAACTATTTTGCACTCATCCATTGTTTTGGTGACCTTCTCAAAGAAATCCGCCAGGGTGAGTAGGCTTGACCTATCCTTGATGATACCAAATTAGGTTGGATCAAGTTTCTGGAGGTTTCCTACGTCATTATTAGTCATTTCCATGATAATTCTTTCCATGGCTTTGCATATAAGACTAGTGAGACTTATGGGTGTGTAGTTTTTAGGGTCTGTAGAAGGACTACTTCTGTGCAGAGGGATGACTGTTGCTGTTCTCTATTCATGAGGTACAAAGCCAGTTTGGTGGCTACAGTTAAATAGCAATTCCAGAGGGACACAGAAATTATGTTTCATGCTATTTAGAATGCATCCTGGGAATATTGTCTGGGCCCATTGATGCAGTGTTCTTGTCCTTAAAGAGAGCATTAAAGACCTGTTACCTAGTAGCCGGGGGAGTTATATTTGATGGTAATTCTTGAGGGAAGGTTGATGGGGAGAGAGGGTTAAAGTTGGAGCAGAATTTGTCAGCTAATAGGTTTGCTATATATTCTGGCTCAATATAGGTGTCTCTATTTACAATGAGCTTTGCGCACAATTGTGTATTGGCTTTGAGGTTGCGGGCATAGATAAAGAATGCCTTGTGTTTGTCCTTGGCCTGGGAGGCCAAATTGCCACACATTTAGTTTTGGTAGAATTAATTTGTCCTTTGAGTTGTTTGTTTAGTTTGATGAGACTGCTTTTATCTTGCTGAGTGCTGCACCTCTTAATTTTTGCCATGATTTTCTTCCTTCTGTTACAGAGCCTATTGATGTTGTGATTCCACCAGGGTGGCTTGTTTTTTGAGTTAGTTCTGTACTTCTTCCTGGTGGGTATAACTGCTTCTGGGCAGCTATTAACATGCTTGTATAGGGTTTCTCTGAACTGTTCTGCATAAGCAACAGTGTTCTCAGAGTTTATGGGACTTGAAATTTTGCCTGGTTATTACTTAACAGTAGGAAGTCAACCTTACAGTAGTTCCTGAATATTCCAGGGTTAGCTGGGGTTCCAGGTTTTATTTTTACTTCAAAGGAGACCATATTGTGGTCTTACTAGAAAAGACATTAGACTAGAGGGTGTGCAGCACTCTCCCATGCCAGTGAGGACCAGATCCAGTATGGTTGCACCCCTTGTTAGTGTATTGATAATCTGGTCCAGGAAGTCTGTGTTTACAAAATTAAGGACTCTACACCCCTGTATGTTTGGTGTAGTATATGATTCCCAGTTAATAGTGGGGTGATTAAAGTCACCCATGAATATGGTATTGGATTGGATGGTGAGTGTTTCCAATAAGCTTAAATACATGGTATGGGTTTCCTGGGTCATAGAGGGAGACCTATTGCTTGCAGGGAAGTGGTATTGTATATTTCCTATGATGATCTGAACATGGAGAAGCTGAAGTGCATTGTCCTGTTTGACCAGCCTTGAGGTATATTTATTTTTGATGTAAATCAAGATGCCTCTACCTTTAATCCCTCTCTGTGTAGTAGATGGTCTAAATCTATTGAAGGTATTATAACCTTGCACTGTCAGTGTTCTCTCTGTGGCTTTAAACCATGTCTCACTGACCACACAGACATCAACATTCTCTAGGGTGAAGAGAGCTTCTGGAGAGTGAAATTTTTTATTTAGACATCTAACATTGATCAGTAACATCTTTACATTTTCTTGCCCCGGTATTCAATAAACCAAAAACTCTGTGCAGGAATAGCGTAGCTGCTCTTGCATGGAATATGGCCGCTGAGCGATCCAGTAAACGTGACTGGGGATGTGCACAAGCCTGGTAACACTATTCTGCCATGGACATGACTGGATTATGCTAATGACCTAATTTGCTGTTGAAAACCATGCAAATGAGGTCAATTAGTGATCCAGTAAGCAGGCAGGCATCCATGGAAGAATAGTGTAGCATGCAGAAATGTATTCAGCTACTAGCCGAATACATTTCTGCAAAAGTCAAAATGGAGGCATGACAGCTCAAACTAAAGCATGTACTCTAATCCTTAGGCATGCCAATGGCCAATGGCCAAATATATGGACATTGACATGGAACAGTATTGCAAAGTTATAAAAGTTAAAGTTTATTTATTTTTTCGTCAATCTCGGCTGTTAAAGCATAGGGCAGTGACGCACAAATGGGGTCATGTGGAAAATAAGAAAAAAATGTGAAAAGGCAATTTTAAGTGAAATCTTCATTTTGCCATTATAGTTTATGGCATGCAGAATCAAAACAATACCAGGGAACAGTGGTTGCTAAGGGGAAAGGCTCTGGGGTAGTGCTGTAACTAGGGACTAAGGCAGTGGAGTATGTTAATGAGGGAAATTTACTGAATCACAAAAAGAAGCAAAGTGCCAAACTGCACCTAACAGTGTAGGTCCTATAAGGCAGTGGTGTAAGCAGGAGGAGCAGCAGACATGAAAAGGGGGTGTGGCATGCTTGGTGTAAGCATATTGGAGCTCCACGGCTCCCAGATGAATTTAGCTAAGCACAGCTAAGCAAGGGGGTGTGTCTGAGGCTGTATTGACTTATTCCATGGAATGAAGAGTGAGTTTATGTCCAGGGGAGGGCCATTTCTCATTGTTTACTCTAGCTAAATGGGTTTGCGCAGCACACACTGGGACTTAAAAATAAATAAATAAATAACTGGAAATAGCAGGACTGTTTACATTTGGGCACCTGGTTTGCACTGCTCACCTCAGGGCTTAAAAGGGATGGAAATGGGAAGGGAAAAAAAAGAGAAATAGTAGAATACAACCAATCAAGTACAAATAACATAGCTGGCAGGTGGAATGCATCATAGTCAGCCAATCATACAGGCAGCATCTGCAGCACAACAGTATAAACTATGCAAAACCTTAAAGTCTCTTTTTCCCACAAACTCTGCACCATTGGTGTACACATGCAGGGGAATTGTAACAGAAAACATGTTAGGGGGCTGCAAATTGCTTTGATCCATCAGTACATGCTAGAGCCTGAGAGTGGTGAGGAGGATAATGCTGACAACTGTCACAGACCGAGGAGGAGGAGGAGAAGAGTGTTCAGACCCAGGGTAACTTACCAGGGGCTACATGATCTGGAGATAGTAGAATGCTACAGGGTGGACAGAGGTATACTTCAGCAAATCATTGAGCTGTGCCAGCCTCAACTCAGACCCAGAACCAACAGAGGGGAACCCATCCCAGTGGATAACAAAGTTTGTGTAGCCTTAAGAATATACTTTCCAAAGACCTACTGGGGGTATCATGGGGGTCTCACAGGCATCTGCATCCAGAGTACTCCACCAGTTCATGGATGCCATCCTACCACATGCCGGTAAGCACATTTACTTCCCCAACAACTGTGAGGAGAGGACCAGCAATATGCATCTATTCGGGTCTATATTATGACATCAAAAACCCATATAATCAAACACCACAAACCTGACACACATAGCACAAACTGCAAATATGCCAAACTCCCTAAACTGTGAATTTTCAAATCTCGAACTGTCATAGTCAGCCAACACCACTGTGCGCTACATACTACATACCCAAACATAATAATTAAAACACATACATACACTAACCAAACCCCACTTCTAACCCTACACTAAACCTTACGTACATTACTGTCTATGCACTTACCTTAACCTGCACCCTAACCCTAAGGTCCGTAACTATCGCACACTTACCTTATGGAGCTATACCACAGATGAGCCAACTATGACACTACGACATTTCGTGTTTCACAGTTTTGAACATTTGCATTACCATAGTTCATGCTATATGTGTTGGTCTTGTGGTGTTCACGGAAATGGGATTTCGATCTCGTAATACAAACCTCATCTATTCCACCATGTAGCAGAATATCCGGAGGTACTAGGTGTGATAGACTGCACATGCATCCACATCAAAGCACCACCCAGTGAACAGGGTAGGGTCAGCATAAACTGCAAGGGCTTCCCTTCCATCAACTGGCAGGTTTTGTACAATGCCCAGGGAATTATTATGAATGTGTGTGCTGGTAGCCCTGGAAGCTATCATGACTCCCACATAATGAGGCACACGCACAAACCAGGATCATTATAGAGCATGTGTTTGGGATGCTCAAATCACAGTTCTGCTGCATTGACATATCTGGTGGAGCCTTGCCGTATTCTACAGCCACATGTGCGCACATGTTCATAGTATGTGCCATGCTACAAAATATAATTTTGTGGAAACAGGTGCAGCAGGAACAGCATGGGGAAGGGCCACACAGGCCCCCACTATTGTCAAGGTCCCCACAGGCACAGAGGGACTCAGAAGAGGAAGCCCCTAAGCCTGCTGCTGTAGGCAGATGGAGGTGTGCCCAGTATGCCCAGGTCTTGGCAAAGAAGCAGCACATAGCACACACACTGACACTGTAGGGACCCAGGGACTGACACCTCTCTCTGACTCCTACACACAGTAAACTGTGTGACACACACATCACATTACCTGTATCTTATCATGTATAGGCAGTGTACTGTGTGCATCCAACATAGGCAGCCCTACTTTACACGATCTGCTGATGTTATTCACTGTAGAAGTACTGTTGGACTGGCCTCTGCTCTATAAGCTCTGTGGTGTGTGTGATAACTGCATAACAATAGTACAAATAACTATTTAGGTAGGGGTTGTAATTTCAGTCCTGGCAGATGTAAAAGTGTGTGTGTTCATGTGTGTGTGTGTCTGTAGGTTAAATATTTTGAGCCTGTTCACACCCACTACACTTGTTATTGCCCTACTTTAGCAGTCCTGCTGTCAGTCACCTTAGAAGTACCTTTGGGCAGCCTACAGCCTGCAAGCTCTGTGGTGTGTGTGATAATTGAGTAACACTATAGTACAAATAACTAGTCAGGTAGGGCTTCTAATCTCAGTCCTGGCAAATGTAAAAGTGTGTGTGTGTGTGTGTGTGTGTGTGTGTGTGTGTGTGTGTGTGTGTGTGTGTGTGTGTGTGTGTGTGTGTGTGTGTGCATGTGTGCGTGTGTGTGTGTGTGTTTCTGTGTGTGTGTCTGTTGATTAAAGATTTTGAGCCTATTCATACCCAGTACACTTCTCATTGCCCTACTTTACAGGATCTGCTAATATGTGTGTGAGTGTGTATGTGTGTGGGGGGGTGGGTGTGTGTGTTTGTGTGAGAACCATATCTATTGGGGGGGCAGGTTTTGCAATTGTTTGCTGTTGTCCACCCAGTATACATCCCAATGTTCACTTTACAAGGCCCACTGTTGTCATCTACTGTAGAGGTAGCTGTAGAGACTCTGCAGCCCAATAAGCTCTGTGCCACATGCAATAACTATGTAACAGTATGGAATAAATAACAAGATAGGTGACCCTTGTAATCCTTGGATACCATTTCCAACTCAGGAATCATAGACAAACACACTTAGCTAGGCATCAACCCTTACATCAATAGGTGGCTTGCAAACTGGCTCACAGATAGAATCCATAGTGCAAAAGCAGCGGACTCCATGACAGACTGCTGACCAGTCATGAGTGGAGTCCCACAGGGTTTTGTTCTGGGTCCCCTCGTATTTGGGACCTACATCTTTGAAGTCAAGCCCAACACGAAGGGACACTGGCTGACAATGTTCACAGATGACTGCAAGGTGGGTGCTATTATTACCTCCCCACATGATGTTGACATTCTGCACAAAGGCCTCACTGAGACCTATGACTGGTGAGAGAACCCCGGACATTAGTTCAATGCCAGAAAACGTGCTGCCATCCCTTTGGGAACAACATGGTTCCCATGAATTACCACACTGATAGTAGTCCACTGAACACTGAAGTCATTATAAAAGAACTGGGAACACAGGTTAACAGGGAGCTCTCTGTTGACCACCGCAGTATCACTGTGTTCAGAAAGTTCTTCTATGTGTCACATCTCATTACTAAGGGTGTTTCATCCAGGAAGTATGATGTCATTGTCCACTTCTACTATCCCCTCATTAGGCCAGTAAGCAAGTACAATGGCCCATTTGGCATGTACCTCACTGGACACCTGCAGCAATTGGAAAGGCTGAAAAAGTACCTCACAAAGAGGATCCTAGGCCTTAAACCTTGCCCTATATGGACAGACTCCAATAACTCCCAACTATTCTATGTCTCATATTGGTTACTTATAGGTGATCTCTGCCTGACTTTACCTAAAGAGACATTCCACCCCATTTCCACAATCAACAGAACATGCTGGAGGGACAGGTTCATAACCCAGAGACTGCCCATACTGTAGAATAGACTTCATATACATGTCGAGCAGAGCACCTCACTGGCCCTCTTCAAGAGGAATCTGGATGAGTGGATGGGGGATTGAAGTCCCACCCCGGGGATCACTCCAGTAGCTATACTTGTTAGACACACTGGGGGCAATCATCAGCTGGCACAATGCCAGGGTATTCCCATGGGTTAGGCTTGTAAAGGCTCCATGGCCATTCACCTAGTACACACCTATGAACCTATGGATCTCAGTACTGGCAAACTTGTGTTTGTGCATTAGTGTGTATAAAAGTGTTTGTGAATATGTAAACATGTGGGTGAAAATAGTTTGAGGCCCTTCTTACCCAGTACACCTACCATTGCCATACCTTGTTATTCACTATATAGGTACCTTGGGACATTCTTCACCCTATAAGCTCCTTGGTGAGTGCAGTAACTGCATAACAATATAGTACCAATAACTACATAGGTAAGGGTTCTAATCTGAGTCTTGGCAAATGTGTGTGTATATTTGTAGGATACAGCATTTTGAGGCCTCACTCTCCCAGTACACTGCCCAGTGCCATACTTTACAAGGGCTGATGATGTTGTTCACCTTAGAATAACTGTGGGACACTCTTCACACTATAAGTTCCATGGCACATGCAATAAATGCATAATACTGTATTAGCAATAACTATATAGGTAGGGTTTCTAATCTCAGTCCTGGCAAATGTGTGTGTGCGTGTGTGTGTGAGAACTGTATCCTGTGTATTTGTCTGAGTGAGAACTATATCCATTGGGGGGGGGTTGGTTTTACATTTTCAGGCCATGGTACTCCCAGTACACGTCCCAAGGTTCCCTTTGCAAGACCCGGTGTCTTCATCAACTACAGAGGTATCTGTTGACACTCTTCAGCCCAATAAGCCCTGTGCCACATGCAGGGACTATGTAACAGTATGGACTGACTAACAAGATAGCAAGGCTGCAAATCTCAGTCCTGGCAAATGTGTGTATGAGTGTATTTGTGTGTGTAAGTATGTATAACCATAGGTTTGAGTATATTGGGTCCATTCTCACCCAGTAAATACGCGATTGCCATACTTTACAAGTCCTGGTGAGGTTGTTCACCTTGGAATTACCTTGGGACTCTCTGCACCCTATAAGCTTTGTGGCATATGTGATCAATGCATAACACTGTATTAGTAGTAACTAGAGAAGTAGAGGATCAAATCTCAGTTCTGGCAAATGTGTGCATGTATGTAAGAACAGTAAGAACAGTATGCTGTGTGTGAGTGAGAACTATATCCATTGGTTAGCCGTGGTTTAAAATTTTAGGACATGGTGCACCCAGAACATGTCCGAAGGTCTACTTTACAAAGGTTGCTGTTCACATCCACCATAGAGGTATTTGTGGACACTCTTCAGCCCTATAAGCCCTGTGCCATGTGCAACAGTTATGTAATAGTATTGAATGAATAACATGATAGGCAGAGCTGCTAATGTCAGTACTGGCAATTGTGTGTGCAATGGTGTGTATAGCAGTGTTTGTGAGTGTGTAGACTTGTAGGTGACACCCTAATGAGTCCTTCCACACCCAGTACACACCACATTGCCATTCCTCACAAGGGCATGTAATGTTATTCACTTTACAGGTACCTTGGAACAGTCATCACACTATTAGTTCTATGCCACCTGCGATAACTGCATAACACTGTAGTACCACTAACTTGATGGGTAGGGGTTCCAAAACCAACACTGGCAACTGTGATGCTGTGTGTTTGTGTGTGTGTGTGTGTGTGTGTGTGTGTGTGTGTGTGTGTGTGTGTGTGTGTGTGTGTGTGTGTGTGTGTGTGTGTGTGCGTGTGTGTGATTGTGTGCATGTGGGAACAGTATTCTCTGTGTGTTTGCTCAACATAATATCCTCTGGGGATGTGGGTTTTACCAATCCGAGGTGTGTTCCACCCACTACACTTACCATTGTCCACTGCACAAGGGCTGCTGCCATCAATCACCATAGACTTACCTGTATACACCCCTCAGCTCTATAAGCTCTGTGGCACATGCAATAACTGTTATACAGACCTGGTAAATGTGTACATATGCAGGTGAACCTCAGCTCTGACATGATCAGTGTGTTACCACTCTGCCATACCCCCTCATTGCCAGTTTCTGCAGGTCTACCTCCTACTGAGACACAGACACCTAGAACACAAACAGAATACAGCATGTGAGAGTACATTCAGTCAGCAGTACTAACATGATAAGGCATCATGACTGAAAAGGTGCACACACTCTGAAGCTTATCCATTACAAATGCTAGCTGACAGCACCTTACACAGCATTACATCACTAAACTGTACTTAATTCACCCTGTACATCAGAACCATATTAGTATGTCCCTGCATTGGTGGTATGGATGACAGGGATGTGGCACAGGTATCATCATATGCACAGGGTGTTGTGTGGGTTTGCCAGGGGCCTAGCTGGGCCATATGGTTGACATTATGTGTATGTGTGTGTGTTTGGAGGGGTGTTCTATGAATGGGCCTTGCAGAGTTGGTGTGTGTGTGTGTCTGGAGGTGACCTGGCTGTGATGGTGATATGTGTGTGTATGTATGCGCATAGTCACGCAATGTGGCTGCCCTCAACAGGTGTATAGGTTCATAGGTTCATAGGTTCATACTAGGTTATCTGCCCTGGGGCAATTATAAGCCTAGCCCGATTCTGTATGGCTTACGCCACCCCTTGATTTGAGTATACTGTGCCCTTTTTAAGGTTTAGTTTACTGTGCCTCTGTCTAATAGTGCCACTGGAGTAATCCCTGGGACAAACCTACGATCCCCCATCCACTTATCGAGATTCTTCTTGAAGAGATTCAGTGAGGTGCTCTGCCTCACATCAACTGGAATTCTATTCCAGAGTGAAGGGAGCCTCTGGGTTATGAACCTGTCCCTCCAGCAAGTTCTATTTATTTCTGTGCTGAGGTTCAAGTCCCTCGAGCGTGTGGCTCTTAGATTTACTGAGGTGGAACATGTCCATTAATTCTGGATTTGACATAGCTTTGTATGTCAGGCATAGATCGCCTCGAAGTAGGTGGTATGCAACTGGGTAGAGCTGGAGTTTTTTAACCGAGCAGCATATGGCATCTGTTTGAGACCCTTGATCCTCTTGGTGAGATACTTTTGGGGTCATTCTAATTGCTGCAGGTGTCGGGTAAGGTACATCCCAAAAGGGGCATTGCATACTATGATGGGCCTGATGAGGGATGAATAAAGGGGCACGATTACCTCTCTTGATCTAGATGTGAAACCCTTCGTGATGAGGTGGGCTGTGTAGAAGGTCTTTCTAACCACTTTGGCAATGTGGTTTTCAAAGGTGAGATTGCTATCAACTTGGGTCCCCAGGTCGCTAATAACTTTCTCTGTATTTAATGGGTTTCCGCCTATGTGGTAATTTGTGGGCACATTGTTTTTGCCAAAGGGTATGACTATACATTTTTTGGCATTTAGTTTTAAACCATGGCGCTGGCACCAGTTATCTGTCTCTGTGAGACCTTTTTGAAGGATGTTTGCATTAGCTGGAGAGTTGATTATGGCGCCCAGTTTGCAGTCGTCTGCGAACTTGGTGAGCCATAGTCCTCCCACGTTTGCCTGTACCTCGGAAAAGTATATACCGAACAAGAGTGGTCCCAGGACAGAACCCTGTGGGATGCCACTTGTGACCGGTTTCGAGTCTGACATGGCTCCAGCAACTCTCACTCTGTGGGTTCTGTCTTTGAGCCAGGTTGTGACCCATCTTGTGACATAGGGGTTTATATTTAAGCTGGATAGCTTATCTATGATGCCCGAGTGGGGTATTGTGTCAAATGCCTTTGCAAGGTCCAGATAGGCTGTGTAGACTACCTTCCCTTCATCTATGGCTTTGGTGACTGTTTCAAAGAAGTCAACCAGGTTCAAAAGGCAGGATCTGCCCTTGACAAAGCCGAACTGGGTAGGATCTAGTGTCTGTAGGTCCCCAATGTCTTTGTTTATGAGCTCCATGATGATCCTCTCCATAGCCTTGCAGACTAAGCTAGTCAGGCTTATGAGGCGATAGTTTCCAGGGTCCGTAGAGGCTCCACCTTTGTGGAGTGGGACCACTGTTGCTGTACGCCATTCTGTGGGCACATATCCTGTAGTGAGGCTGAGATTGTATAGCTGTTTTATTTGAGGGATTAGTTCCTCTTGTAGTTCATGTAGGACGGAGCCTGGGATGCCATCTGGTCCCATGGAAGCAGTGTTTTTTGCTTTGGAGAGGGTAGCCTTCACCTGAGCATCTGAGATGTTTGGGAGGCAGCCCTCTGCCGGGATAGATACTTGCTCTTTTGGGGGGTAGGGGGTGGAGAAGTTTGCACTGAACCTGTCTGCCAGGATATTGGTGATGTCTGTGGGTTTAGTGTATTTTTTGTCATTTAGAATCAACTCAGAACAAGTCTGGGAGTTGCATCCCAGGTTTCTAACATAACTGAAAAAAGCCTGATGATTGTCTTTGGTGTCCTGTGCAATTTTTCTCTAGAAGCTGGCCTTGGAGGATTTTATGAGGGATCGTAATTTTTTGCTAGTACTGATCAGAGATGCCTTCACTATTAGGGATTTTGCTCTATCATATAGTAGCTTCCTCCTTCTGTTGTACAGTTTATTTATGGCAGGGGTCCACCAGACTGGACGCCTGCCTTTGGATGACTGGGTCTTGGTTTTGTTTGGGATAGAATGATCCATGCATTCCTGGAGATGTCCGTAGAATGCATTTATATAGGATTCTGCAGTTTGGGCTGTAGTTTCCACTGGCCTTGGGGCCGTGAAGGATTCCACTTCGGTTTTGAGAAGTGAGAAGTTCGCTTTTGAGAAGTTTTTCACTGTGGTTTTCTGGGCTGGGGTGGGGTCGGGATGTGGGCATCCAGTGAAATTAATTTATGGTCTGATCTTACCAATGAGGGATATACTTCTGGTGTGGAGCATAGGGTCCCCATGTTGGTAATGATCAGGTCTAGTATGTTGTCCCCTCTTGTGGGAGTGGTGACTAGCTGTTCCATAGCATTTGAGTTTATAATTTCCAGGAATCTTTGGGCTAAGGTGCTGGGGCTTGAGTAGTGCTCCCAGTCAATGTTTAGGTAGTTGATGTTGCCCAATATAATGGTGTTCGGAGAGATCTTCATGTTCTCCAATGTTTTCAGGTAAGCCGAATGGGATTCCTGACTTTGAGAGGGTGGTCTGTAGGATGCTATAAACTGAAAAGCAGTCTTGCCCACTGTTAGTTGCACATGGATGGTCTCCAATACTTCGTGCAATGCCACTAACCTGGAGGTGTGGATATCCTTGATAAATATGGAAACTCCCCCTCTTTTGTGGTTCGGTCCGGGTTGTGGGGCCGAAAAGCATGATATGAGGTATAGCCTGGTAGTGCTGGGGTGCTCTCTGGAGCCTTGAACCAGGTTTCTGTCACTGCACAGATATCGATGTTCTCCATACTGAGGAGAGCTTCGAGTGCATGCATCTTAAGGTTAAGACTTCTGGTGTTTAGCAGCATTACCCTTAGTTTCTTGTTCCTTGTGCTGTCTATGGGGGTGGGTTTGACTTTTGAGCCTTGCCTAAAAAAGGCACTATGGGGGTGGCAAGAGCCTTTGCCAATATCCGAATGCCCAGTGGTGACAGGTGCAAGCCGTCCCTAGCGAAGCAACGTGGCTTGTCGAGCATGTCATCCCAGGCTAACAGACACTGGATCCCCTTTGAATGACACCAAATTTTTAGCCAATTGTTAAAATCGATCATTTTGTCTTTGTACTGTGGCATCATTCTAGGTGAGGGTAAGATGCTGCTCAAGGTCAGGGTCATACCAGCCTGGGCTACATGATCAGAGAGCTTCTCTATGTCTCTTTTCATGTAGTCCAGGGAGGTACATCTCAGGTCATTCACACCAGCATGTACAATGACTGAGTCATATTTGTATTTGCTTTGGAGTGACCTGAGTGCTTGCATTATGTGTCAGATCCTAGCACCCGACAGGCAGCTCACCGTGGCCTTCTCTTTATTCAGCCTGGTGAGCGGGAAGTCAGTGTGTCTGACAATAGAGTCACCTATAACAAGAGTATCAGGTGTGTTATTCAGCCTTAAGGGCTGTGGCTGCTTGGCACACTGACTTTGTGGGTTATGTGTTGTGTGTGTTTTGTTTTGAGGTAGCGTTTGCTTGGATGTCTGCTTTGGAGGTCTCTGTTGCTAAGGTAGATTTTTATTTAGAGCCTCCGAGTATGTTTTTGTGTATTTATGTGTTTGGTTCGCTGATGTGGTGGGACTATGTGATACTGGAATTGTGTTATGTGAGGTTACCTTCTCCTCCTGACTGGTTACACCAGTTTTGAGATGAGAGAGCTCAGCCTCCAGTTTGGCTAAATAGTTGCATCTCTCACATATATTTGAACCTGTCTGGAGGAGGACAGGGTTGTCCGTGTACATGAGACAGTTGTAACATTGCCTCAAAATTCCCAGATTCACCAGATGGACTGGAGAGGAAACCATTGACTGACCTTTGGACATGCTAGAGTAACAGGGAAACTGAATTTAAGACTGACCAATAGAGGACAGGGTAATCGTAGAGAGTATAAGAGTAAGTAGTGCTTATGGTTTAATAGTGCTAACTTGTAGGATTACTTAATTGGACCAGTGAAGGGCCTTAGAATGAGAGTATGGTGTTTAAATTGAGAGATAGAGCAGTTCTAAGGGAAAAAGTGAAGAGCAGACTTTGTGGAGCTAGGAATGGTTTAAACCCAATTAGGTGGCGCTGCCCGCTGTTGCGCTATGCACAAAAACATGCAAAACCATGCAAAAGAGGGTTTTAAGAAAGGAAGATGAAGGAGTTTTGGAATTGACCCAAAATGGCCAATAAAACTACAGTTTCAAGTCAGTAACCACTCCCACAGGGGCAGGCAGGCTGCTCAATGTTTTTCACTGCCACTGATCAACAGAGAGACTTTCCTTTAGCCCAAGCAAAAAATGGCCTCACAGAAACTTACAAACAGTTCAAGAACAGCAAGCCTGTAACTGAACTTTTTAAATCTCATAAAAGTGGGAAAAAAGTAAGATTTTTTTTGTTTTTTTGTTTTTTCAGAGATAGCAGAGGTTAACAAGTATCAACAAGTTATAACAGTGCAGTAAATGACCCCACACAAGAGTGCTAGGCCAAAGACAGATAAAATGCAAGTTTTGAGGAAAAAACAATTTTCAAAATAAGTGCAAACAGGAAATTCAATAAACAGATCTAGGTTGTGCTCTAAATACAGTTACTAATGCAGAAATCAAATTTAACAAGCCAGAAAATGCTCAAAATAGGCGGCTATGCAGAAAAACTTAGCAAATAAACAGAGAAAAAATACTTAAAGTCTCAAAAGTGGCTCATTTCTTCTCTCAGCGTTTTCTCCTCTTTGTGGGTAATTCACCAACAACCAACAAGCCTGAAAAAATGCCAAAACCATGAGGCAACCAGGTTTTAAGAGCGGAAGATGAAGGAGTTTTGGAATTGACCCAAAATGGCCAATAAAACTACAGTTTCAAGTCAGTAACCACTCCCACAGGGGCAGGCAGGCTGCTCAATGTTTTTCACTGCCACTGATCAACAGAGAGACTTTCCTTTACCCCAAGCAAAAAATGGCCTCACAGAAACTTACAAACAGTTCAAGAACAGCAAGCCTGTAACTGAACTTTTTTAAATCTCAGAAAAGTGGGAAAAAAGCAAGATTTTTTTGTTTTTGTTTTTCAGAGATAGCAGAGGTTAACAAGTATCAACAAGTTATAACAGTGCAGTAAATGACCCCACACAAGAGTGCTAGGCCAAAGACAGATAAAATGCAAGTTTTGAGAAAAAACGATTTTAAAAATAAGTGCAAACAGGAAATTCAGTAAACAGCTCTAGGTTGTGCTCTAAATACAGTTAATAATGCAGAAATCAAATTTAACAAGCCAGAAAATGCTCAAAATAGGCGGCTATGCAGAAAAACTTAGCAAATAAACAGAGGAAAAATACTTAAAGTCTCAAAAGTGGCTCCTTTCTTCTCTCAGCATTTTCTCCTCTTGGTGGGTGCTTCACCAACAGCCAACAAGCCTGAAAAGATGCCAAAACCATGAGGCAACCAGGTTTTAAGAGAGGAAGATGAAGGAGTTTTGGAATTGACCCAAAATGGCCAATAAAACTACAGTTTCAAGTCAGTAACCACTCCCACAGGGGCAGGCAGGCTGCTCAATGTTTTTCACTGCCACTGATCAACAGAGAGACTTTCCTTTAGCCCAAGCAAAAAATGGCCTCACAGAAACTTACAAACAGTTCAAGAACAGCAAGCCTGTAACTGAACGTTTTTAAATCTCAGAAAAGTGGGAAAAAAGCAAGATTTTTTTTTTTTTGTTTTTTCAGAGATAGCAGAGGTTAACAAGTATCAACAAGTTATAACAGTGCAGTAAATGACCCCACACAAGAGTGCTAGGCCAAAGACAGATAAAATGCAAGTTTTGTGAAAAAAACAATTTTAAAAATAAGTGCAAACAGGAAATTCAGTATACAGCTCTAGGTATTGCTCTAAATACAGTTACTAATGCAGAAATCAAATTTAACAAGCCAGAAAATGCTAAAAATAGGCGGCTATGCAGAAAAACTTAGCAAATAAACAGAGGAAAAATACTTAAAGTCTCAATGTTAGACAACTGTGGACCGTGCATGGCAGAGTGTACAGTTCACCATCTCCAGTCACAGACATAGAAATAGGTCCTACCAGGGGTGTCACTGGCACCACCAGGCCCAAGGCCAGATGCAGTACAGCTTCCAGATGGTGACTGCTGTCTGTTGGATCTGTGTCCCTGATAGGACCGACCAGGACCACGTGCCCATGGCCTGCTTCATTGTAGTGTGGACAGCAACCCCCCTTCACTAGTTCTGGTGGTACTGCCACTACAGGATTGTGAAGGTGCACAGCTCCATAAACTCTCAGCTGGTGTTGGTGCTGACCTATGTCCACATGGCCAATGCCCATCACTCACCACATGTTCTAGCACAGACATGCCATGGTTGAGGATTGCCAAGGACTCACCCCACCATCTGTTCATGACCTCAGTATTTGTGGCCTCAACAAGGTCATGTATGTTGCCACATAAGCCAGGAAGAGTTGCATCCAAGATCCTGAATATTTGTCTAGTGTTGCATTCACTACATGCCTCTGCATCCATAACAGCCCGATACATGCATCTGGTGCCACCTGCTGTGGCACTTGTGACAGTGGCTTGATGGACAGCAGTCCTCCTTCGAGCACATCTGTCCATCCGCCTGTGTGGGACCTTGCCTGTACTCTGGCTATGACTAGTGGCTACAACTAACACTTGCCATAGTCAGCACACTAGCCTGTTCCATGCCACCACCTGCCAACTGTCCATTATCTGTGGCTGTTGGGGATGGGGTATGTGTGAGCATTGTGACTGTGTGTGGGAAGATTGTGGATGACTCTGGGATGCCAACCAATGGCACAGATTAAGCTGCTGACAACCTCACCTGTGCCCCAGTATGACCATCATCATTGTCAGAGTCTGCAGAGACACTGACATCAGATTCTGAGCAGGAGAGACCACGACCACCATGTCCACCTGTGAGGTGAAGATAACATATGTAAATTAATACCTGCACTATAAGGTTTGCTGGTATGCACACACACACACACACACACACACACACACACACACACACACACACACACACACACACACACACACACACACACACACACACACAGATACATACAGGTGAGGTGGCACAAAGGCATTACACAGACTTCATAATAGCCAACTGGTGACATTCACAACACAGTCAGACCACTACATATACAGTCTGAATAGGCCTTCAACATCATGCAGTATATCCCTTTCCACTTAATGTTACTACTAATATACACCTCTGGGATATATGAATAGTGTTAGTAGGTGATGGGCCTTCACCTAGCACACACTGCAGCCATGTCCATACTACTGCTGTTCGCCTGTATAGCACAATGGCAACTCCTATAGAACATACCTCTGAACTGTACATAGTTTTGCTGAATGTCTAAATGTGTGGCTCATATTTCTGGTCTGTTCCTCATAAATCCTGTGTTTGTCTGACATATTACTGGGATTATCTAATGATTGGCATCAATAATTAATGACATAATTTGAGTTTCACACTTCAAAACCTGCAGTAATGTATGTTAAAACAAAACTGGTTGCTTTGACAACTTTCTAAGCTTACAGTGGATATAATAAGAGTACACACTCCTGTTAACATGCCAGGTTTTTCTGATATATAACATGAGACCACATAAATAATGTCATAATGTTTCCCACCGTTAATGTGACCTATAACCTATGCAATCCAACTGAAGAACAAACACATTGGTTGGGGGTAATAGAAAATGAAATACGTACAATAAGCAGGTTGCATGAGTGTGCACATCCTTAAACTAATATTTCGTTAAAGCACATTTTGATTTAATTACAGCAGTCAGTCCTCTTGGGAAGATGTCTATCAGCATGGCACATCATGACTTAGCAATATTTGCACACTCTTCTTTGGAGAAGCCCTCCAACTCTGTCAGATTGCAAGGGCAACTGGTGAGCAACAACAGGACAATCCCATCCTCACTGGCTTCAGGCTGCTGTCTCACATCCAGACTAAAGGGACCTATGTAGTTGTGGGGGAGAGGTATTGTCAGCAGGCTCACATGTGGCATTTGTACAAGATGAATGATACTTTTCTGCACGTGTACAGTACAAGCTCTGATAGTACACAATTTGCTGTCCTTCACCATAGATGTACACTTGTGTGCATTGGAAAACTCCACCCACAAATGCAGTTTGACCTGACATATGCATCTAGATACTCTACAGAATCCAGTATGACTGCTACAGTGTTCAACTGATGTGCAATGGGGCCTTAGCTGGATGCTCCTCGCCTGTTGCCTGGGTGCCATCCACCTCCACGACTTGTGTTTCTTGGCTTGGCTGGTGTGTGGGGGGCTGACCAAAGGTTGTCAAGGAGCTCCTCTATTGCCATAAGTGGAGTCTGTGTGGCAGGAACCCCACCTGTAGTGGTATGGTTCTTGGCCACGGCAGAAGCCCTTTGCCGGGCATGACATATCAGGTCAGTTGCCCGATGCCTGACCTGATCGTATGTGCATCCATGGTGGCCCAAGTTGTTAACTCTATGGATAAGATTGTCCACATGGTGGTCCACTGTCGCAGATTGTGTTGGCCATGACCAAACATCACCCCATGGTGCTGGATGATGCCATTTGTGATGGCTGCATTTTCGGCTGCAGAATATGGTGGTTGTATTTGCTGCTGTATGTCATCTGGAAGACATAAACAGGGAAACACATCACAGGACCTCATACATTGGTCAAAGTTATTTACAGAACCTGCACATCAACATTGACTATCATTAACCACCACTTACAACCATATCATACCCCTGTCATCTATCAGCACAAAATGAACCTGCATTGCACTCCTGGTCCTGATGTGTCATGTTCCCCACATTGAGGGCCAGTACATTGCATAACCCACCATTCATCATTCACCTTTGTGTAGAGGGTTGACAGTGGCCAGCTACCTTGCAGATGGGATGTGAATGATGCTCAGGCTTTGTTTGCATGCCGTGTTTAATGGAGCTGGGAGCATATGTCTGAGTTCATGTAAGATACAGACAGGACTGTTATCAGGTCCCATGGAGACTTACTTTGTTGACTTTAAATAGGCATTATGCACCTGCTCCCTGATGATGAGGGGAGGGGTGTGGGTGCTGTGCATATCCACCTATACTGATGGCGGGACAGGGGGAAGATGTTTGCCCTTCACCTGTCTGCAGCAGTTTGGCTATAGCTATGGTGTGTGTGTATGTGGTGTGATTGTCCACTATTACAGGGTTGGGTGGGTTGTTGCCTCTGAGATTGAAGACATATGTGAAAATGGCTTGTGATTGGTCTTGGTGGATGTGTCCAATTTGTACTCATAGTTAACCTTACAGTAATTCACCTGTGACCTTATATGCTTGTTCAGACAAAGGCTGAATTGCTTCTAAGTTGGTACCTGCTCCTACTTGGCCCTTTACAGCTAATATAGTGACCGATTATGTGGTTTGTGCATTGCTACTGCCCAGCAAAGGGGATTACTCTACCTTGGTGTAGGCAGGTTTTACGAGTGAGATATTGCTGAGTCCATACAGCTGTGTAGGTGCCCATATATCTGTTTGTAGTAGGCATGGACACAAGGTCATAACACAGTTGGAGACCTCTCCAATTTTAACCTGATAATCATGCTTATTCTAGTACCCATGTCTGTGTCAGGGCAATTCAACAACCAGTAGCTGTAGAAATTTATGTCTGTTGGATGCACGGAAACTAAGATTCCACATGTGTACAACATATACAGCTTATTTACCTGTCATTTTGCATCTCATGTCTGTTGTTATGAGGCTTCCAGGTATACCTACTCATACATACATGTGCACAGGTAATACCTGAAATAAATTTCTGTTCTATGTCAGTTTGGCACACTGTATTTTCACTCTTACTGCTCAGTCATACCTATCAACCTGTTAGAGCAGGACATCTGGAGGACGCCACATATACATGGGGGGCAATGGCCCAAAATTAGTGACACTTTTGTAATATTTCTATAACACACAAGTCATTTGATAGCACAGTAGCCTTTGTATTCACAGTAATACACTGGAGGATGTCAGACACTCATATGTATGCTAGTATATTCTAATGTCAGTCTTCACAAATTTGCCAGTGATTTGCCAGACATAACACAACTCTATGAGTAAATGACTACAAATGTGAGGCACACATATGGTCAGTGTGCATAACACTGGACAGATGAATGGTATGAGCTCAGTTTATCACATGCAATTCAACACACACGTCTGCAACAGTAGTTTACTATGCAAATACCTTGTATAGGTCCCTCAGATTTGTGACACAAACATGTATATCATAGTTGTATTCACAAGTAACATATGGATATCTAAGACATCCCAGTATCTGGTCTAGCAGTGTCACAGTCAGTATTGTTCAACAGACATTCCAGTAGTAGTCATATATGAGCCATTTCTTCCTGGGGTGACTCAGGGACCTGAGCTGTGATCTATGTCACTGCAGACAGACCCAGATGCTATGGCCATAGATGCTGATCAGAAATATATCAGTACAGCAAGTCTTGTTGAGACATAGTTGTTTTACATCCTATATCCCATTATTGCATACCCCCTACTACATTCCATTACATGCTTACTTGTCTGACATACCTTTTTCCCTAAGTATTATTGGTCTGGATTCCAATTCCTTTTTCTGTTTCTGTCTCTCTCTCTTTCTGTCTACCTATGTACAGGCACATACCTGTTTTGTATAGGCAGAAGCTTGCCTTTTGTAGGTAATGCTCATGAGCGGGTGATGGCCTATGCACCAGTTGGTGTCCCCCACTTGCTAATTGCATGCAGAACAGCTGTGCTGTTATTCCTATAACCAATGGCATGGCAACACACTCTTATAATTGAGTACTTCATGTGGGCATTGCCCCTTTTCCTTGCCTGGGGGAGGATATTATGGAGGTGCATGAACAACAGCATCACAAAGGATAGTTGGAAATACCTCTTACAACAAAACATGTGGAGACAGCCCAACAAAATGGGGGAGGAGGTCCCAGACTTAGAGACAAATGTGAGTATTGCTGTTACACATTTGGATTCATGCTAATTTAACAGGGTTTGTGCGGACACAGATATTCTGTGTGGGTCTCAGTCTGACAGTGTTATGGGGTTGACATAACTCTCAACTGTAGGGCTATCCACAGGATGGCCAGAGGTTTGACTCTTATGTTTGGTCTGTTCCTCTGACAGTTGTTGTCCTTGGTAAATCAGTAGCATACCCTGGGTATTGCAGTCAGTAAATGCTAACTTCCATTTCTGTTTCTGACTCCATATCCATCAGTTAAGATATGTTGCAACAAACCCTGTAACATCAGCAAATTTCCCAGTTTATAACAGCAATATTTCAATTATGCCCCTGTGATGTCCCCCAATTATGTCAGGCTTTCTCCAAATGTCATGCAGTAAGAGGTTGATAGGTATGGTATATCATTAGTTAGTGCCTTCCTTTCTGATATCATCCCAGTGATGTAGCAGAATGCCAGATATGTTATGAGGAAGAGGCCATATATATGAGGACAGAGCCTGGACATTCTGTGGGAATCTCTACAGTTGAGGGATCTGTGTATATATAGCAATTGATAACAGACTGTCAGGATTGTGTAGCAGTGTAGTGTGTACATGTTTGTTGCGTTGTGTAGGGAAGGAGATGCATTTAATTGTCATGGATCCTTTTCTATCTGACTGTGCATGCTGCTGCAGTTTCTGATGGTCTGTCAGCTGTATATGTTTGTAGGGGCAGACTGAGACATGTTCTGTACCACCGCAGTAGTCAGACTACACTCTGTGACTTGGGGCAGTATATGTAGGGGTATTGTGTGAGTGTCAAACATGATATTTATGTTCACAGAATCATTATACTCTACTGTTCATTTGGCTTACCAGTATGTCACAGTGACTGTGGTAAAATTGGTTGTGGGTATGCAGGCTCACACCGGTGACTGTTCTTCACTACTGTTACATCCCTGTAGTGCCTGATATATTTGCAAATGCATGCGTAATTTCCCATAACTGACTTTGGGTAGTGTTGTGTCAGTCTGAATGTAGTTTGGATGGTGCTTGGTGACATGCTAAGCAGCTCAGTGTACTTTCCCTAATGTCATGTTATGTCCAGATATTCACAGGATGTCAAGTTGTCTGGCTCATATCTTTGGGTTGGTCCCCATAAGTGTCGTGTATGTCTGACAAATCAGTGGGATAATGTGAGGATTTAAGGCACTAACTAATGAGAAGCAATTGATTGTTGTGCTATTTCAGTCAAAATATGTTAAACAGATGGTGTTACTGTAGCAACTGTCTCAGCTTAACTAGTCAAGTATTTCAGATATGTCCCTATTTTCATGGCTTTCTCCCCCCACTTTGTCAAGCTTGGTCCAGATTCATTGCGCTAGAGAGCTCTGAGCATACCTCTCAACTGGCCAGATAGTTGCAGAACATCCAGATTTATTGCTCATATTTTGTCTCTGTTCCACAAATTATTCTAATTTCTCTGGTAAATCACTGTGATGATCTGAGGGTTTCTGTCAGTAAATGGCAATTTCAGTTCCAGACATCATATCCTTCAGAACATGGATGCTGAGACAAAGCTTGTTACCCAAGCAACTTTCTATATCTCTAAGAGTAATATTTGAAATACGTCTCTAGTTGTGGCCCATTGTCCACCCCCCCCCCATTTTTACAGCCTTTGGCCAGATTTCTTGCACTAATAGGTTGAGAAGTATGGTTCTGAGATATGAATGCACTACATGTTATGAGCATGTGTGTGTGTGTGTGTGTGTGTGTGTGTGTG
The DNA here is from genome assembly GCF_019279795.1 of Protopterus annectens. NCBI lineage: Eukaryota > Metazoa > Chordata > Ceratodontiformes > Protopteridae > Protopterus > Protopterus annectens. Next base: position 1,617,525,116 of record NC_056728.1, on the reverse strand, counting down.
TGTGTGTGAGTGTATATATATATATATATATATATATATATATATATATATATATATATATATATATTTTTTTTTTTTTTTTTTTAACAGATTTTTCATAAATATAAATATATATATATATATATATATGTATGGGTTCACTTTATAACATCGAAATACTGAAATGTCGAATTTCAGTATCTCAAAGCTATAAAGTCGAATGTTCAAAATAGCGAACTTTTATAATCGCGAATTTGACGTATGTCGAAAATATGTCGAATTTGCGGTTATGAAGTTGCGCTATGTAATGTCCGGGTTTGTGTTTTGTTGGTGCGCGGTGCTGTGCTTGGATGTAGGTGTTATGTCTGGTAAGTGAGTTTTTGTAAGGGTTTTGAGTGGGAGTTAGAGTGTGTGTGAGGGATTGGAGAATGTGCGAGTGTGAGTGAGCTTTTGTGTTATGTTTGTGCGATCTCGGAGTTAGTATATATAAGTAGGGGGGGTGTGGGGGGTGCAGACCCACTGCTTATGTGTGTGTGAGTTGTGTATGTGTGTTGTTTTTTTGTTTATGTTGTGATGCGGGTGTTTTGTTGTATGTTTAGTGTGGTGTGTGCGGTGTTTTCGGTTATGTGGTTTCGCGGTTTTTGTTTGTCGGTGTTTTGTGGATTCGGTTTTACAGTCTCGAGATACTGAAATTTGATATAAAGTGAATCCATATATATATATATATATATATATATATATATATATATATATATATATATATATATCTTCATACATGTATATCTGTATATTTATATATACAAAATCTGAGTGATTCCACAGAGCCTTTTCCCTACTGTTGAATGACTCTACTGCATGATATGTTTAAACAGCATCAGAAATTTTTATAGCTCAAATGGTGTAGTGGTACATTGCTCTGATGATAGTATACAGGGTCCTAGCTTCAAGAGTTGGCAGCGCTGATTATTTTCTTGCTAGGCAGAACAGTGGCTGATGGAGACAGAGTGATTAAAGCAGTTTTAAGTGGCTTTAAGTGGGTTTGCACAGGTTTGCGTGACACTAAGCGATGCCAACATATGGTTAATCGTACAAATGCTTAATCAATTTTGGCTTCACTTAGCATCAAACTCGCTTACACCCATGCTAATTCCTTTAAAAGAAAAAGGGGTTATAGGACAGTGGTGAGAAAGGGGCACACAGAGGGTAAAACAATATGAAAGGTAGCTAGGGATGTGCAGGATGGGTGTAGGGAAAGTCCATAGCTGTGCATTTGTAATACAGCAACAGCTGTGCATTTGTACAGAATCTGGAGGTGAATTTAGACACTCAAACCCCAGAGAGAAGTGAGAACAACAGAAATGTATTGTCAAGCCAGTTGAACCAGCTTACATGTGTCCAGTGGTGGATACCTGTGTGAAATGGACAGCTATGTATGGGGCGATGGTTGGTGTGGGGACAGATGCCCTTTTCCTTTGTTAAGGTGAGAGTGGGATGTTGAAGAAGGATTGTAGGTACGTCTGTGGAGGTAGGTTGGGTAGGGAGACAGACAAGACAGAGGACAGCAGACAGGGGCAGTGTATGACACATGTGGGGGGTAAACACCTTGGATGGGGAGGGTGTTGGGAATCAGAGGCCCATGAGCCCCCATAGGGATATGGTGGGACTGACAGCCCCATCTGCAGGCAGTCACGACTGCACCTTCACAGACCTGATGGTGTGCTGGTGGCTGAACAGGACGGCCAGCCTGCTACTCAAGGTGCACTAGGTGGCCCTCCATCTGGCACAGTTGGCCACCCAACTCAGAGCAGATGACACTGCGCACCATACCCCAAAACTGACGGCAGATGACAGGCTCATTTCCATGACTGCACCCAGGTAGTACAGGGCCTGCAGGTGAAGAAGTTCCATGGTGGGTCCCAGGCATGCTTGGGCCTGGTGCCATGACCAGAATGAGCAGGACAGGTGGATCCACTGGGATCGGCTTTCCCAAATGTGCTATGATGTTGAGGTTTTCCAAAATATATTGCTTAGTTATGACCAAAACATTTCATTATTAGATTTAAAGTCATGCATGGGTGTTCAATTAACCCAAAACAACAGATGTGAAACTGGAACAACAGAGTAAGCATTGTAACAGCATGCCAGTATCAATGATGGAAACAGGCCACCAACAATGGTATTTGAATAAGGTATGTTAAAATGCAACCAATTAATTATATAAACAATAATTAACACATGTTCCAACGTTAGGTTTAGTAACAACATACCTGTAATATATGAATAATAATTAGTGATGCAGATGAGGGGTGGGTGTAGAGAAGAAAAGTGTATTAAAACTGCATAGGCCTATATTTTACAGCAGTACTGCTCAATACTCTATAGGTCTGCCCTAACTTTACAATTACCTATGACCTACCTATGACCTACCCATATTTGCTGAGGTGGGCCATGTGGAGGCCCTCCTGTACAATGGTCCCCATATGGTGGGAAACTGTCAGGTTGCTACCAACCTCAGTGCACAAGTTGCCTCACAACTGATTGCATGCTCAGTACATTATTACTGTCATACTTAGTGTGGATGACATCTGCCACAGCAGGGGGAGTTATGGCTCTTCTGGCAGTCTATTTGCAGTAATGCTTCTTGTACCGGTCAGTAATCGGGTGACTGCCTCTTGGGGGATGGCCACATCAGTAGGGAGATGTAAGACAGTGGGTAGCTTGCAAGCATCCATACATCTGGTCAGCCACAGACAACTGCTATTGTCCTGTACCTCAGATACATATATCTCAAACAGTAGAGGCCCCAAGACCAATCCCTGGGGTATACCATTGCGGATGAATCTATTAGAGGTGGGTTCTACTACTTTGACTGAGTGGCTACTATCATTGGGCCAGTTAGCTACCCATCTGGTAACCTACAGGTTGGTGCCTCGCTGTGTAGGCTTATGTATTTTGTCCACCTGGGGAATAGTGTGAGAGGGCAGAGCTTGGTGAAGGTATGCATTGTTCACCATCTTCATCTTGTACCTGTGTTTGTTGATCACTGCAGAGAGGTCAATCAGGTTTCACAGGCCTGATCTCCCTTTGATAATACCATGGTGTGTGAGCCAAGGCATTTTGATGTTGCTGATGTCCCTGTTCATAATGTCCTTGATATTGCCTCCCATGCCCTTGCAGAGCAGGCTAGTTAGGCTGATGTGCATTATATTGGCTGGGTTGGTGGATTGCTCCACCTTTGTGTATAGGGATGACAATGGCTGCCGTCTGTGCAGATGGGATGACACCGGTGCTCAGACTGTGGTTGACTACAGTGCAGAATGGATCTGACAGCCCATGCCTGTGTTCATGTGGGATGCAGCCAGGGATGGTGTCATGAATATGGAGACCTCTGTGTGTTGCCTTTGAGATGACATTCAAGACCTGCTTCCTGTTGATGTGCCACGATTGCTGCACATGCATACCACTGGGGGAATAGGGGGTGGTGTTTACACCTCACCTGTCTGCAGCCGGTTGCCTATATCTATGGCATATGTGCATGTGGTGTTATGGGCCACCACTACAGAGCAGATTTGTGTGTTGTCTTTGGAATTGCAGACATGTGTGAAAAGCTTAGGGATTTGCCTTGGTGGATTTGTCCGATTTGCACTCAAGGACAGCCTTAGGGTACATCAGCTGTGCCCTTATTTGCTTGTACAGACCAAGGTGACATTGCTTCCAATGAGGCACCTGTTCCTTCTTGGCCCATCCAGCAATTGTTTCCACCTATTATGATATGTGTGTATTGCTGCTGTCCACCACAGGGTTTTACCCTACTTTGAGGTAGATGATGTTGTCCTGTCAGGTACTGCTGAGTCCATACACCTACGTGGGTACCAAGGGAGCCCGCAGGATTTTTTGCAGGGGGGTGCAAACCCAGAGCCCCACCCACATAGCTCTCCCCGCCCCCTGCCAACACAGCCCCGCCCAAGTCCACCCACCCCAAGCCCCGCCCACACAGCCATTCCAGTGTCCCATTACTTGGCTATTTCTCCCCATTTGCCGTAGACACTGTTCAAATCTGTGTGCATACTGTTTTATGCTTTAGTTCTACAATGATTACAGGCAGTTGGATTTAATTTAAAACTTCTATTTCAAACACTATAGCCCAAACACTGAGACATTTACTAAACCTAAACAAAGCAATAGTCTTACAATGAAAACAGACTTGGCATTAAAGCTTCTCTACTTTTGAAACTCACATTCAATGAAACAGCATTGAAACCCATATTCAAAGAAAATGCATCTGGCCAGTGGCAGGTTATTTACCTTTGAACTGTTTTCAAGCTATAGGCTCCTTGCACACTGTTAGGGCCATGCAAGAGTTTTGATTTACCTGATTGTATTAATTATAATATATAATTGAATTATATCCCTTGTATTATACAGCAACACTTGTTTGAGTGTCTCTGCCGAAGTAAAAGTAATCTGAATAATTCCACATTAAAGATATATGAAACTAATGAAGATGTTGCTAGAAAACAACTGTATATTTCAGTGTTTCATCTACAAATTCAGTGCCTGCTGCAGTCAAAGAATAAATTGCCTATGTTAAGTTAAAAAAAATGGTAAGCTGGTATATTGCAATAGAAAATGGATGGCAAGCTGAAAAACAGGTTCATAGTTATTAGGCATCTCATCCAAAGGAGGACATCCTCAGGACTGCAGCATACGAATGTACATGCTGTAGGAATAGAACCTCAAGCCTCTACATTAAGATGCAAGCATTCTACTTGTGGTGCTACTAACATAGCTTTAAAACTTTATACCACAATAGAGATACCATTTGCTAAACAAAACAGTTGCACATTGTAAATAGACTTGGCATGAGCAGCAGTAAACTTCGCTTCCCTTAAAACTCACAGTTCCTTGAAAATGCACTTGAAAATAAATTCCACCTGCTAACTCTAACTTGGGCATTTCACTTTCTCTCCCTCACAAACATACCATACCCCTCAAGGCCTCAACCTTAGTGCAAGAAATCTGGACAAAGCCTAAAATAAATAGGGACAGATTATAAATATGGCTCTCATAAACTTAGAAAATTGCAAGAGTAACAGGATTTGTGTTAGTATGCATTTTTCTAAATGATATGACATCTAAAACTGAAATGTCTCATTATTTAGCAACTTCAATCCTTTTTAGGAGGAATATGGGGCGAAAATCTGGACATTCTGCAAAAACCTGGACAGCTGAGGGGTATGCTACCTCCCTCATACACACACAAAATAATTCTGGTCAGACTTGAATTAGTTCTGGGAAGGTTGCACTGAACAGCACCGTGCTTGATCTGAAGTGGGTGAAATCCTGGTAGCCAGTGATAATAACTGATTTGCAGCTCAGCAATGTGGAGCATTAAAGCATTTTTAGCAGAGCATTGTTTCATCACTACCTATTGTGTTTGCACGTAAGCTGTAGTTATTTCAAACATTTGCCTTTTTTGATTACTACAGAGTACATTTACCCACCAGAGCTATTGTGTTTTGACTTCAGTGTGGAGCATACCTAGTTGTTGCAGGGCTTGGCTTTAAGTAAGGTAGCAATGCTTATTTACCATATACCATTAAAGCCACCCAACTAAGTGTACTAACACACAGACACTGCTATAAGACACTGGTCTCCAATAAAATGCAATGAGCTTCTGAAAATACTGTAATCCTGTCCTTTTATTACAAATACTGTCATATGCATTTCAATACCCAAGGCTTATACATTATCTAGTTATGTAAATATTCTCTGCATGGCAACAACGAAAAGGCTTTCAATGCTGGTAATTCTTTAACAATATGCTTACTAAAGCTTACTTGCATCTTACAATCTCTGACAAGCTTACCTGATGTTCATTAAACCATGGCTACTTAAACAGAGCAACAGGGCACTGTGACAGCATGCAGTTCCTGAATAATAAGAAGCATAAATTAACAGTATAAAAATCTGATAGAAAACCAGAACATTCTGCAAAATCAAGGACAGATGAAAAGCCACGGTCGTATTTGTGATCTACCTTGGATGGGGGAATGCTCTGCACACTTACACTGCATAACTGCTCATTGCCTTCCTTGAACACATCCAGAGCCACTACAATGGAGGGTGGGGTGCAATACGTATGTCATAATTTGAAATGTCTCTGGCTGACAGTGATGGCTCTAACACTCATACCTCTCAACATCAACCAAGGCAGCAACAAGTGTGAAGGACTGCCACCAGTTCCGTAGTAAGAGAAAACAGTTTATTCCAAATATTCCAAACCACAAAACACGTATTTCATTTCATTTATGAAATACGTGTTTTGTGGTTTGGAATATTTGGAATAAACTGTTTTCTCTTACTACGGAACTGGTGGCAGTCCTTTACGCTTGTTGCTGCCTTGGTTGATGTTTTGAAGTTATATAGCAGTGACTGTCTTTTGGACTCATACCTCTCAACTTCAGAGCAAGAAATCTGGACAAAGCCATACATAGAACTAGAAGTGGGACACAGGCTCAAAAATAAGGCCAATTTTTAAATATTGCATTATTAACTTAGATAATAGAACAGTAGTAGATCTTGCATTAGTACGAATTTTCTGAAGGGTATAAAATCTGAAACTCAAATGTCTGCCATTATTTTCTAACTTCAATCTTTAATGACTTGCCACTAATTTGCCAGAAAACCACAAGTTTATGAAAAACGGACCAAAATGTGATGCAAAAATACCTGTCAAAAAGGGACACCTTTTTAGTATTAACATTGTTAACTTGAGCAGCTAACAAAATAAGAGCATCTACATGGATTTCTGAAATAAAAGTAATCTATAACTCTGATCATTAGTTATATACAATTGTAAACCCTCCACATTTTCTTCCAAAATTGCCATTTTGGAGGAGAGATTATTAGGGGAGAGCAACATTTTGAGCCAAAATTGGGGACAATTGAGAGGTTTGGATATTCCTAATCTACAGTGATTTGTACGTACCTCTCAACCTCTTAATGCAGGAAATCTGGACAAGGCCAAATATATTGGGGGAACATACAAACACTACTAAAAATTGCTCTTGTATAAACTTAAGACAGTCTTGCATTAGCATGCATTCCTCTGAAGGTTATGACATCTGAAACTATGCGTCATTTAGTGACTTCATTCCTAAATGATTTGCTAGAAAACCACAAAGTTTATAAGGAACAAACCAAAAATAAGAAGCAAATATCTGTTCATTCTGCAAAGATATGGACAACTGAGAGGTATAGTTCAATCAGGGCTGTCTGAGTTCGCTACCCCCCCCTCACAAAATCATGGTTGAATGGAGCCTCCCCCTGCAGCCATTCCAATGTCCCATTCCTTGGTTATTTTGCCCCATTTACCATAAACACTGTAATGTGCATACTGCTTTACTTCTGCGATGATTTAGGATTTCATTTGAACGTTTTATTTTGCATTTTACATCACAAACCCTAATACATATCTGTTAAACAAAGCAATGCAGTCTCACAATGAAAATAGACTAACATTAAAACTTCTCTGCCCTTGAAACTCACATGCATCGAAACAGCATTGAAACCCACATTCAAAGAAAATACATTTTGCCAGTGGCAGATAAATATTAACTCTGGGCTGTCTTCAAAATCATAGGCCCCTCGAACATAACATACACATGCTCTTTGATACACCTTCCTGACTGTATTACATTATATTCCTTGTACAATACAGTACAGTTAGAGGACATTTTAAAATTATTGTTTTGAACATTTTTCCAGTAAACAATGAAACAAAATGCATACACCACTGACAAAACTGCCCAATTCAGAACATTTCCATCATAAAAAGTCTACTTAACCTTCTATAGTCCACCAGTATCAGTAAAAAATATGCACAATCTCTGAAGTAGTAAAATCCACATTAAAGAAATTTGTAACTAATAAAGATGTTGCTGCTTTATATGTCATTGTTTAATCTACAAATAAAGTGCCTGTTACCCTTGAAGAATAAATTGCCTTTGTTGCATGCAATAAAAAAATAAGCTAGTAATACTGCAATAGGGAATGGATAGCAAACTGATAACAGGTTCATAGTTACTAGGTATCTTTACCAAAAGGACTGCAGCATCCACCCCCTTTACAACACAGTACAGTATCAGCAATGCATCTACCTACTGTGGGAGTAGAACCCACAGCCTTCAGCATTAAAAGCAAGGACACTAGCTGTTGTGCTATTAACAATATAAGCAAACTAAACATAAACAGCACTAAACTTTTGCTTCCCTGCAGCTCTCAGCTCGTAAAATCTACTTGACACTCAGCTGTATCTCTGAACTTTGCAGCACAAGAAATCTGGAAAAAGCCAAAATTTATTGGGGGGGGGGCAAAAGGACAAAAACCAGGGACACATTTTAAACATTGCTTGTATAATGTTGGAAAGTTGCTAGAATAAAATGCTGCGTTACCACCATACATTTCACTGCCACGTCTTGAACCCAGGGGACCCTGTGCAAAACAGTCAGAGCAACATACCACTACGCCAAATCAGCTGTTTTGTGAAACAGGAAGACTGAAACTTAAATGGCTACCATTTAGTGAATTCAGTTCTCACCATAGCACAGCTGTCAACCTCTTAGCACAAAATACCTGAACAAAGCGAATAATGGGTGAATACAGCCCCCAAACATTCAGTGAATTCAGTTCTCACCATAGCTCTCAACCTCTTAGCAAAAAACACCCGGATAAAGCCAGTAATGGGGGAATATAGCCCCCAAACATATTCAGTGAATTCAGTTCTTACCGTAGCTCTCAACCTTAGCACAAAACCTGGATGAAGCCAATAAATACCTGAACAAAGCCAATACTGGGTGAATACAGCCCCCAAACATATTCAGTGAATTCAGTTCTTACCATAGCAGGCAAATTTCTAGACATAAGCTTTTTATTTTCAAGTCCAAGACATGATCTCATCATAAATCAAAGATACATTTCTTAAAAATATTTACAGTACAGTAAAACAAATTCAGTATTTAAGATACACATTAGCACATTTTGTACCACATGTGCAAAGCATTTTTCAGATAAATTTGACATCCTGCATGAATAAAGTAAGGATGTAGGAAAACAAGTGCGACCTTCAAAGCTCTTTTTGTTATAAGCCACTGAGATTTTTCAAAAAGCCATCCATCTTCCCAGTGACTGCTAAATTAATTTTAATCAATGATGCATATGCTACTCTATTACCTGTATGTTTCATAAATAATTTACTAAAACATCATTAATGCAGCAATAAAGCTCACTTGGCAACATCAGAACTAAAGAGATGAACATGACACAATAAGCTGCTCCATCCATCCTAAATCTACAAACTTTCTGTAATGCCTCTGCCATATCTTCTGTTCAGCATCAATACCCCCACACCCTTTGTGGGCAGCCTCATGTGATTAATTCATAATTCATACAGAATTCACTGTCCTACATCCCTGGAAGAGTAATACCACACTCTCTAAGAACAGTTCCAAAGCAGATAACACACTGGTATGGAAAATAGTTTAGGATTCGGTAAAGGGGACATTAGCATTACAGGATAATGCTTAACTGCATGAAACATTCTGCAAAGGGTTGTGCTGTAGTTGGTATAGGGTATATGTTGGGTGGGAGGACATGTATGCATTGTAGATTGGGAAGGTCTATGGAGATTTCTAACCTGAACAAATGGTCATTCCTATAGTTTTGATAAACTAACATGAACAACAACCTTTACAAAGATGAAGACTTTCATTTGAAAATACCTAATTATTACTCATGTAGTTATTGATTAACTTTTGTAAACTAATTAGCTGTCCCTACCCTCTGGCCTTTTCAGAGAAGATTTGAGGGGCTGTTTTTACAGGCTCTGAAAATTGTGAAACTTCTCTATCAGCAAATACCATAGGATTTTTTGACATCTTCGAGAATGACCACCAGCTCATTCAGATGACAACTATTTATTGTGCAGTCTTCTGTACTTTCATCAGTTATGGCATCTTTAAGTGTGGTGCCCTAGCAAACAAATTCCTCACACACACACACACACACACACACACACACACACACACACACACACACACACACACACACACACACACACACTACCATACTAAAGCTGCCCGTTTCAGTTCCCGCTCCACTAAAGCATCCCATCTTCCGTCCGTTTCGGTTCCCGCGCGCAAGGGTCCCATCTTCCGTCCGTTTCGGTTCCCGCTCACTTGCAAGGGTCCCATCCTCAGTAAGGTCCTCTAAACTGCCTGCTTCAGCTCCCGCACGATGATGTCAGAGCATCCTCTAAACTGTTCAGTTCCCGCTTGCAAACTTCGCGCGATGATGTCAGCACGCCTGCTACTGGACTTCTTAAAGAAGAACGCCTTTAAAAAAAAAATTTTTTTTTAAATGAAAAGATTAACTTGTCAGCGGATTCCAGGGGGGTGCAAGTGCACCCCCTTGCACCTGCCTGCGAGCGCCCTTGGTGGGTACCCATATAGTATCGTGGTGTGGGTCTGGACACTGCTGCTACCTCCAACAAATGTGACATTGGCTGTACCACTACTTCTACCTGTTCTGAGGGGATTTATAGACATTTGTGTACAGTTCATTCTGTTTGACATTGTAAAGGGGGGTGGGAGGCAGGGGAGATGGTGATCTGAACAGTGATGGCTATGTGGTCAGATATTACCAAGTGGGATGGTACTGTAGGAGTTCCACAGTGGCTACTGATGTTGATTAGGACCAGGTACATGAGATTCACACCTTCTGTAGGAGTGTTGACTGGCTGATCCACTGCATTGTCATTGACAAAGCCGAGAAATCTATGTGCATTCATGTTCAGGTGGCATAGGTCAGGCAGACTATGGTTGGGTATTTGAAGTCACCCAGGAGCAGGGTAGACAATTGAATCCTGTCAGATTCCAGTAGGTCCCAAAAGGTGTGGTGGACGTCCATAGACATGGTTGGAGACCTGTAGCTAGCTATGACTTAAGTTGGTATTTTGTCAACTGTTAACTGCACTCAGGATGTCACCCATGCGACATACTGTTTGGCCAGCCTAGAGGTGTGTATGTGTATGCTAATGTTCAACACTCTACCTCCTGTGGCTTTGCAGGCCTCCATTTGGGGTTTAAACGTCTGATGGAATGAGTGACTTGGCAAGGTTGGTGTGCTCCCCACAGCTAGAAAGGAGGTGTCAGTGACTGTACAAATGTCAGCATCCTACAAGACAAGGCACGCTTGCATTGACATGGGTGTCATGTTAAGACACCTAGCTCCTGTTACAGCAAGACATCTGCACAAAGGCACACATCAGTGGTGGGCAAAGGCCAGTAAATAGTGTCACTTTATGAATCTAGCTGAACTACACTTATTTGCCGGTAAAGACGGTGTCACATTCACATATATACTCTGCAGGATATGACATCTGACAATGAAATGTTTGCTAATTTGTTACGACTGCAGTCTTTAATGGGTTGCCACTGATGTTCCAGACAATACACAACTGTCTGAGGCACTGACTACAAATATGAGGCAGACATATGGTCAGTCTGCAACACTCTGGACAGTTGGCAGGTATGAGCTCAGTATATCACATACAGTTTAACACACACATCTGCACCTGTTATATAGTATGTACATACTCTATGTACATCTATTACATTTGTAAGACTAGCATATGTATCAGAGTAGCATTCACAGGTGACATATGACTAATTACAACATCCCAGGTAGCTGGCCTACCAGTGAGACACTCAGTATTGGACAACAGAGACTCCATTAGTAGTCACATATGAGCTGACCTTTGCGGGGGTGAGTCAGGGGCCATAGATGTGCTCCATGTGAATGCAGGCAGGGCAAGTAGAAATGGCCATACATGCTGGACAGCAACATATGAGTCCATCAGGTCTTGTTGCGGCCTAGTGTTTAATGTCCCATTTGACATCATTGCATCCCCCTTCTGCATTACATTACATGCTTACATGATTGACATACCTGTTATAGTGCTCAGAAGTTTCCTTATAGCATTGCAATTGGTTAGGTTTGTGTAGTCACAGTCTGTCTTTGTGTAGATGGGTTGAGACATGTGTTGCATAGGCAACAGCTTGACTTTTGTAGGTACTGCTCATGAGCAGGTGATGGCCTGTGCACCATTCGGTGTCTCCCACTTGCTATTTGCATTCAGAACAGCTGTGTTGTCTTTCCATTTGCCAGTGCCATAGCAATACAGTGCTATAATTATGGCCTTCATGTGGGCCTTGCCCCTTTTCCCTGCCTGTGTGGAGAACATTATGGAAGTGTGGGGGCTACAATTTCACAGAGAGTAGGTAGGAATACCTCTCAGAAGAGGCATGTGGAGACAGCCCAGCAACATGGGGAACAAAGCTCCAAAACTGGGCACAGATTGTAAGTCAGTAGTGCTGTTATCCACATAGAGGTTCGCTAGTTTAACAAGGTTCATCTGGACATGCATTTTCTGTGTGACTTGACGTCTGACAGTGATAGGTTTCTGACATACCTCTCAACTGTCCTGATGTCCACAGACTGCCCAGGGGTTCGCCTGTTATGTTTGGTCTGTTCCTCAGACAACGTTGGTTTTTGAGGAAGCAATAGGATAATGTGAGGATTGTAATCAGTAAGTGTTGACATCCATTGGTGTTTCCGACATCATATCCTTCAGGGATGTTATGTTGCAACAATGCCTGTGACACTGTCAACTGTTTCAGTTTGTAACACCATTATATGACATATGTCTCTCTTTCCAGTCCCCTGTCACCCAAGTATGTCATGCTTTGTCCAGATGTCTTGCAGTAAGAGACTCAGAGGTATGTGATAACATTATTTATTATCTGCATTCAAGGTATCATCCCATCGACTTAGCAGACTCCTGGAAGTGGTATACTGCAGTGGCCATGAATATAGTCTCACACCCTGGCATTCTGTGGAAGTCTGTACATATGAGAGTTATGTATGTCTGGCCATTGTGAAGCAACTGAATAGTAACTAAACACCTCCACTTCACAAAAAAAAAAAAAAAACACATGAACAAAGCAGCGCTTCAAATAGATACCACACCAGGGTGAACAATTCTCAAGTATTTTAATTCTGGTACCTCGGCATTTCACCTTCAAGTAATACTAGCATAACATCACAACCTTCATTTATACAATCATCCAAATACAATTATGTTAATTGGTGTAAGCCATCTATTTAGAACAACAATAATCCACTTTAACACTCTGTTTTTTAAAGACATAGGTTTCGACAACATACTCTAACACAGGACAAATTCCTTTCTTAACTACATCTTCTTTTAAATACAAATTTACCTTAAAACATACCACTCTATTTTCATTTTCCAGAACACATTTTTTTTACATATAAATTCATTATTTTTTACAGTATGTTCATTTTTACTTCTACCATTGTAAATACTTATCAAATATTCCTTATAACATAATTTCAAAATCCCTATGCCATTACATACAATATTTTATACAACATTTTATAGGGTTAAATTGCTGTCAATATTCATACCTCTGGGTTCTAAAGTTTATAATCATTCTACATTCTAACTTGTTTAACTAATTCCTAAAATCTCCTCCATTAACCATAAGGGGACGTGCCAAAAAAGTAAAAAAAATGCCTTTATTACATCCCCCATGTGCAGACATAAAATGTTCTGCTATTGGGCTCAATATATTTCTTTTGCTAACATCCTCTAAGTGCTCCATGAGTCTCACCTTTACTTTCATTTTTGTAATAAAGACATGTTTCTTAGTGTTTTGGCATACCCCACTTATGGTTAATGGAGGAAATTTTAGGAATGAGTTAAACAAGTTAGAATGTAGAATGATTATAAACTTTAGAACACTGTTGCATAAAATATTGTATGTAATGGCATAGGGATTTTGAAATTATGTTATAAGGAATGTTTGATGTTAAGTGTTTACAATGGTAGAATTAAAATTGAATATACTGTAAAAAATAATGAATTTATAGTTAAAAAATGTGTTCTGGAAAAATGAAAATAGAGTAGTATGTTTTAAGGTAAATTTGTATTTAAAAGAAGATGTAGTTAAGAAAGGAATTTGTCCTGTGTTAGAGTATGTTGTCGAAACCTATATCTTTAAAAAAACACAATGTTAAAATAGATTATTGCTGTTTTAAATAGATGGTTTACACCGATTAACTTAATTGTATTTGGATGATTGTATAAATGGAAGGTTGTGATATTATACTAGTATTCCTTGAAGGTGAAAGGCCAAGGTACCATAATTAAAATACTTGTGGTATCTATTTGAAGCTCTGCTTTGTTCATATGTTTTTCATTGTGAAGTGACTGCCAAGATTGTGTAGCAGTGTTGTGTGTAGATGTTTGTTTGGCTGGGTAGGGAGAGTAACAGATGTGAGTGTCACAGATCCTTTTTCTATCTGACTGTGCATGATGCTACAGATGTTGGTGGTCTATCAGGTGTGTAAGTTTGTAGGAGCAGACTGTGAAAGGTCCTTTAACACCTCAGGATTCCCAGTACACTGTGAGTTGGGCCAGTATCTGTCAGTGTATTGCGTGACTGGGAATCAGGATATGTTCAAACAGTCATTCTACTCTAGACTTCATTTGGGGTACTGGTATGTTTCTGCAACTGCTGTGACTATGCTGCAAATGGTTGTGAGTGGACATTTATGCACCACTATCTGCTTTTCCCAAAAGTTCCATCCCTGTAGTGCATGATATATTTGGATATACATGGGTAATTGCCCAGAGCTGATTTGGGTGAGTGTAGTGTTGATCTTACTGTGGTTCAGAAGGTGCTGGGTGACATGGTTGGTGGCTGTCATGGGTTTATCCATTCTGTTACATGACTGAGGTTATACCTCTCCACTGTCCAGATGCCTAGACACTGTCCTGATGTGTGGCTCATATGTTTTGTCTGTTGGCCACAACAGTTGTGGATTTCGGAGAAATCACTGGGATGATGTGAGCATTAACACCAGTAAATTTTGACATTCATTTGTGTTTCAAACCTGGAAACTTTCTGGTATTGTATGTTAAGGCACACAATGCCATTGTAGGAGACTTCTACATGTATGACAGCCATATTTCAAACATGCCACTATTGTTCGCTCTTTATCTCCCCCAATTGTCAGTGTTTCTGCAGATTTGTTGCAGTAAGAGATTGGTTCTCTGACTATATATCTCTGTATGAATATATAATTGTTTCTCTCTCTCTCTCTCTCCCTATATATATATATATATATATATATATATATATATATATATATATATATATATATATATATATATATATATATATATATATATATATATATATATATATATACATATATATATATATATATATATATATGTGTGTGTGTGTATATATGTATATATATATATATATATATATATATATATATATATATATATATATATATATATATATATATACATAAATATGTTTATAACAGTGCTACATATATATAATTCCCCCTTATGTTGAATGATTGTTGTGCATGATATGTTTGTAAAAACATTGCAGACTCCGACAACTAGGATGATGTATGTTGCTGTGATTGCTGTGCACAGGATCCTGAGTTCCAGATCTGGAGTTGGTTACTTTTTCATTAATGTTAAATGGCCAGAATAAATTATATGTTTGTAAAAGCATTGCAGATTCTCACAACTAAGATGGTGTAGTAGTATGTTGCTGTGATTGTAGTGCACAGTATCCTGGGTTTGAGACTTGGCAGGGCTAATTACTTTGTTGCTGGGCAGAACAAGGGCTGATGGAGACAGAGTGATTAAGGCATATTTAAGCAGTTGCAAGTGGGTTTGCGCAGTTTTGTGCTGTGCTAAGCATTGCTAAGAGACGGTTAAGCCCTCTTAACTTCACTTCGCACCGCTTACTCCCACTTACACCTGCACTAATTTTCTTTAAAGAAACGAAAAAAGGGTGATTGGAAAGTGGTGAAATGGGGGCAAGCAGAGAGTAAAACATGAAAAGCAGTTAGGGATATGCAGGACGGACTTAGGAAAAGACCATAGCTTTACATTTCTTTGGCAGCAACATCTGTGAATTACATGAATAGAATTTGGAATTTACAGCCTCATACCCCACAGGGAAGAATGTTGGTGACAGACATTTGCAGAGTAATCTGTGGGTTGATTGATTAGTTTCACTGTACATGGGGGTGAAATGTAGAGCTACGTATGGGGCAATGTTTTTTTTTGCAGGACAGATGCCCCTTTTTTTAAGGTGAGAGTGGGATGTTGGGGAAGGGCTGTAGGTATGTTTGAGGAGGTAGGTTTGATAGGATAGGTTGCATTTACAGTCAGACAAGACAGCAGACAGGGGTGGCATATGACACATGAGGGGTGGTAAACACCTTTGATGGGGAGGGTGGTTGGGAATGACTGAGTTCCCCACCCATGGGCAGTCACCACTGCACCTTCATGGCCTCAAAGGTGGCTGTGCTGGGAGCTGGACAGAAGGTGTGGCCTGCCCCTCGAGGTGCACCAGGTGACCCTCAATCTGGTGCAGCTGCCCACTCAACTCTGATTGGATGGTGCTGTACATCAAATCCCTGACCTGACTGCGGGTGACAGGCTCCTGTCAGCTCCCGCTCCCAGGGAGATGGGCCCCATCCCCTGAGGCAGTTCCACCCAAAGGTGATGCAGGACCAGTAGACGAAGCAGGCCTGAGTTGGGTCCCAGTCATGCTGGGGCCCAGTGCCATGGCCAGATGAGGTGGGACAGGTGGATCTGCTGGGATCTGCCTTCCCAAGCATGCTATGGTGTTGAGGTTTTAAAGAATATGTTGGTTAGGTATGAACATCACATTTCCAGATTAGTTATAACAGCATGCATGGGTGTTCCAATTAACCCCATGAAACCAATTTGAAACAGTTGCCTAGCAAAATGAACACATGCATAAATGGAACAGCAGTATGCATCGTAACAGCATGTCAGTAACATTGATGGCAACAGGCCATCAACAATGGTATTTGAACAAGGTATGTTAACATGCAACCAATCAAATATATGAACAATATTAGAACACAATTCCCACCATTAGGTTTACAGTAAAACATACCCATAGTATATGAATTTTAGTTTTGATCCTGATGAGGGGTGGGGGGGGGGAGACAAAAAGTCTATTAACACCTGTTTATCCTTCTATTTTTCACAACAGTACTGATCAGTACTATATGGGTCTGTGCTCACTTTACATCTGCCTATGGCCCATAATTTCTGTAGCACAAACATACCTATTAAACTGTCAGCCTGAAATGCTATGGGACAAACTGTGACAACTCTGGGTATATGCCTAGAGGGGACTAGTACATGTCAGGGTTACATATCTGGCAAAGGAGGGGTACCCTGAAGTGCTCTTATGTGAGTGTGCTACTGGCATACTTCAACTGGTTTCCTATCTGTGTCCAGGATTATTGGCAGCAGTGAGCACTAGCCATCACAGCATGCCACTTGAGAGACATGTATCTGGAAGTGTAAATGTGTATATACCTATCCTGCTGACATTTGCAGACATGTAGTAGGAAAGTTGAACAGCTGTACACAGTTTATTAGTATGCCCTTCATACAGCTTCTATCAACATTTCCTTACCTGTTCAACCTGTGGAGAAAACCTCTATTAACACTACCTATTTTTACATTTATTCCTGATTCTTTGTGTGTAGATATGCACACATTTTAGTACCACTCCCTGGATTTGAACTATGTTTGGGTGTGCAAAATTAACAACTAAGCTATTTCTCGTCACACTGAGCTAATGGGGAACTGCTGTTTTGTGTTTCACTGGTTTCTGCCTAACAGTCTCTTGGTTAGACAGTCTGAACTTGTAATCCTGTGATGCATGCATGACAGATAGTTATTCTACTGTGCATTAATCCTTTGGATTGCTACAATCTGGAAAGCAAAGGTTAACACAAGGCAGTGCTGGATGGAACACACTTTGAAACTTTACACATTACTATTCAGGGTTCAGCGCTTAGTGCAGTGTATATTTCACATTTCAGTCATATCTTGTTTTACAGCTCCACCATCTACAGTGTTTCTTACAGCTGGTTCACAGAACTAGCTGAGTTAATGCATGGTGTCACAGCCACATTTGCTATGAAGAACCTGTATACATTCTATATATGTCTACAACAACATACCAGCATAAACGCAACAGTTTTTTAGGCATCTTTATTGCACATCAATATTAGTCAGTCAAACTTTTTTATTTATTCAGTTCAGACAGTAACAGTATACCTACTAGCAGTAAACAATGTACTCCTTCTAAGCTATTTGAACAATATACTGCAAAATAGATTTGTACTCACCAACCTGTCCGCACAGCCTCAGCAGTCTGTCGGCATGGGCTTCTACACTCATAGCCCTCTCTGCTGCAGCTGTAGGGGAGAAAAACAAGCATTATGCACACCTGTCTATCACATTCTTAGGCTAGTATTTGCTACAAACTACTTGACAGTGATACATACTCACTACTGGAGCATTCCATGCCAGTGCATCTTGGATCCACTGGGCCAAGAGTGCCCTGCTCCTCTGCTGTAGGTCAGAATAGTCATGCCGTACCTGCTCACCAGTCTGGGGGATGCCAGTAGTACTGGTGAGATCACGTGCGGGACAGTCCCAGGCCTCCGCTTTGCATTGTGAGCCATGGTACTGGCCCTGCAGCAGTCTCTCCTCATGGTTTTTTACAAAGAGACCAGCCATGACCCTGGACTCCTGAATGCTGCAACACTGCACCTGAAAGTGCGGTCCCTCTCTAACACCTGACATGTTTCTGTAGAGATCAAACTAAACAGGTTATGGCTGTATTCCCACCTGCATGGTTTAAATAAGGTGATATTCCCACCCTTTGCCATCATTGGACCATTTTGAACATGTTAAGCTCTGCTAAGCAGTGCGCAAATCTGCTAAGCTGAGATGAACAGTGCTTAAAGGGGTAATTGCTGAGCACTGCTTAACAGTGTGCAAATCTGCTAAGCTGAGCTGCGTGCTACTTAGCAATAACGTCTAAGTGATGCTTAAATCTGGTAAGCATAGCTGAGCATTGCTGACCATTCCTCACTTTTCATTTTAGAAAACTATCAGAATAATGACTTCATTTAGTAGGTCTATATGATTTACTTTACATGACATCCCGCTATGTGCTTTCATTACATTAGCAAGGGGTGTGACTATACTGTATGGTACACTTGTTTATACATGGGTGATTTCACATGTTATAGGCACTCACACTTCCATTTTACACCAGTGGCACTTCCCTGGTTGACAAAAAAACAGTTACTACATAATTTAAGTAAAATAAATAATTTTAACACTGCTTTCCCATATAAAAATAACTTGCCTGTCTTGGCACTCGATCTGTGAACACCTGCATGTAAAGCCTGGGCTGTAAGCACTACACTATTTTGGTTTCAGAATTTCAGCTGTATATTTTTATTTATCTCCGATGGGGTGTTTAAGCAATGCTAAGTAGAGAGCCGTAACATGCACACCTGCTCAGATATGCTTAAATATTCCTTAGCATGTAAAAAAATTATTATATTATTATGATATTATTATGTTATATAGTGAGTATTGTGGATTTCTGACAGGTCATTGAGGACTGCAGTCAGGAAATAATGGCATACATTTGACTTTCAGACTTCTATTTTTTGGAAATTCATGCTTGCATATCCTGTTTTCTATCAACTTTCTAAGTTTGTAAGGGCAATATTTATGATCTGTCCCTATTTTTAGGGCTTTTCCCCACATTATTTATGCCTTTATCCACATGGATTGCTGTCAGGGAATAATAGCATACATTTGACTTTCAGACTTCTATCCTTTGGAAATTCATGCAAATACATGGCATGTTTTCTATCAACTTTCTAAGCTTGTAAGGGAACTATTTAAGAAGTGCCCCTATTTTTAAGGCTTTGCCCCCCCCATTATTTGTGTCTTTGTCCACATTTCTTGCTTTAGCATGTTGTGAGATGTCATACTGCACTTTTACAATGCAGGGGGTGTGTCACAGAACCTGTCACACCCCCCCCTGCAATGCTTTCCTGTCCACAGACACTGAAATACAAATTTATTTCATTTCAGTGTCCTCAGACACTGAAATACTGGCATAATATTTAGAGAAATTCTCTAACATTATGCAGCTTTAGATTTAGAAAGTGCCGTACAGCACTTTCTGAGTGCAGGGGGCATGTTCGTAGTCCATGAACTACTTAAACATGCCCCCTGCAGTCGTTCACAGTCCGTGTCCATTTAGCCAGCATGCCTTCATGAATATGCAAGGCGTGCTGCTGTGGCTACATGGACATGAACCACTCCGTGCAGGAATAGCACTGTTCCTGCAAGGAGTTTATTGAATCCAGGGGTTGGTTTTGATTTGCTATGTTGGAAGTAATTTTAAGTTTGGCATAGCTGAAAAGGTGCTATGGGGAGGACAATGTTTTAGCTAATAATTGAAAGCCTAGACAGGAGAGGTGCAGACCATCCCTGGCAAAATAGCATGGTCTGTTGGCCATCTCCTTCCTTGCTGACAAATATTACAACCCCATAGAATGACACCAGAAACTAAGCCAATTATTAAATTCAGTCATCTTTTGCTCATATTCTAGCATCATCATTGGAGAATGTAAAATGCTGCTTAGTGCTAGGCTCATACCATCTCCAATGTGTCTCTCTTCATATAGTCTAGGGAAGTACATCTCAGGTCATTTACACCCACATGGACTATGACTGAGTCATATTGGTACCTATGGTCTAATGACCTGAGTGCATGTGTAATGTGCTGGTTCCTGGCCCTCGATAATCAACTGACTGCGACTTTGTCTTTACTCAGCCTGGTGAGAGGGACATCACTGTGTCTCATGATGGAGTCTCCAATGACTAGAATGTTGTATTCTGTGGTGGCTTGCCTTATGCTTAGAAGTAGAAGCTCCATGAGATGTGGCTGTATGTGGTGATGTGAGTGTTGTCTTGAAAGAGTGCATTTGGGGTTGTTGAGGGTGTTTATGTGTACTTCATCTAGGAGTCTGTGGGGTTTAGGAAGGTTACATTTAAGTGCCTCTGCATATGTGGGTATATGTGTCTGCTTTGAATTGTGTGTGATTGGTTCAGCGTGTATACTACTGACAACCTTATTGACATTAGGAGTGCTTTTATGTGAGAGCTTTGCCTCTAGTGACATTATATCAATACATCTCTCACATACCATATCAGTTTGTTTGAGAAATAATTGGTTGTCAATAAACATGAGGCAATATCCACCAAGCTGGTAACAAAAATAGTAGGAAAGTTCGAATCCATGGCAATAGACCTTTTCTATTGGTTAGACAGTTGGAGTGAGAATATAAAGTAATGTCAGGAGTAGCTGGTTTGCAATTCTGGGGGCAGTGCTTGTCACTGCAAACTAGTTGTCCTGTATGTAACTAGGTATTGGTGAAATTTCAATGGTGCTTTTACAGGAAAAATGTAAACTCAAGGTGTCTGTGGCTATACAGGGCACTGTAAAACACTCATGGATAAACTAATAAGTAGAGCATGATGATTTATGGATAAAGTATTTATGCAGATATTCTGACGTTAGAAGTAAGTCAAGCAGAATGTACCAAAAAGAAAGAATTAGCTTGTCAAGAATGATGAAGTGAAGTCAGTTCCCCTGAATGGTTATTGTAGAATAGTGTGTATATGTTGTACCTTTAAGAAGCATTTCAAGGTTGGCACGTGCATATAAATAGCCAGCATGTGCTAGCTTCAGTGCCATTTTGTGAGTGTAGCCAGAAGTGAGCAAGTATGAGTGTAATAGCTAGTTTGTTTATAAGTTTATCTAAGTTAAAGTTATTATGTCTCAATTCTGATGTTTGTACATAATAAAGCTGACCGAACAGAACCCACAAAGACTCATCTATTTTATCCTGACTAGAGGAGTGACATGGTGTCAGAACTGGGATTCCAGACACTACTTTTCAAAGCTACAAGGTGCAGAGTTAACAGTGATGGTAAACTAAGAGAAACGAGCACGAAAAGGGGCCAAAACTGAACCAAAGGTAATGAAAACTTGCATGAATTATTTATTTTATAAAGAAAAGATAAAACAGAGCATTACAAGGGCACAAACCACAGTATTAAACAAGTGAGAGGCACAGAAAGTTTATTAATTAAATGAAATGTTTAAAATTAAGACATTTGATAAAACAATTATCAGAAAAGCACATAAGGGGTTCGGAATTGCCTCAGAATGAACAAGTTTAAAGCATGTTTAAAGCAAAATGGGCATGCTTAGAGTAAAACGAACACAAGAAATGTATAATGGGCAAGGAAACAGATTAAATGAATGAAACAAATATAATAAAGGACAAAAAGGGCACATCATCCCAACAAGGCAACTCATTTTTTTTGTCAAAGTACTGTGTTTTGGCATAACTACTGTTTTTCATTGTATTCAGGGCATAACTAGAGTTATTCAAAGTATCTCAAAGTGTGTAAAAGTGCTTACAGTGTGTGCTTCTTACTGCACATTTATTCTGAAGAGCTTATTTGTGTACAAAGTGCAACTATTTCCTAAAGTACATTGAAAATACAGCCGCAGTGGTGCAGCGGTTAGTGTTGTCGCCTCACAGCAAGAGGCTCTCCAGTTCGATCTTCGGCTGCAGTGTTTTCTGTGCAGAGTCTGTATGTCCTCCCTGCAGTCATGTGGGTTTCCTTCCACATCCCCAAAGACATGCTGCAAGTGGATTGGACATACTAATATTGGCCCTAGGAGTGAGTGTGTGTGCCTTCCGTGGAAGGTTGGGCACCGGGCTTGCAACTCGACACCGTAAAAACTCCACTGCCAATCATGAGTGGACAAGGTGATCCACTGTGGCTACCCCTAACTGGGAAAAGCAGAAAGAGAGAGAGAGAGTGAAAATACAGCCATTTCAAAAAGTTTCTTGTGCTGGGGGTGTCTGTTCAAAAAGGCCACCATTACAGAGTGCTTCTTGCACTGTAAAGAGTTATTTAACAAAGCACAACCATTTGGGAAAGTTTCAGTGTGATGTGTACTGTTTATTCGCAGGGTGCAGTTACTTAGAAATGTTTCTTACTCTGAGCTTCTTCTGCCCAGTTTATTCACACAGTGCAGTTATTTTGAAATGTTTCTTACAATGATGATAAGTGACTTTTACAGTACAGTAATTTCAAGAGTATTACAGTGCCTGAGAGTCTTATTTTGCAATGCTTCTTACACTGATAAGAGGTGATTTCTTACTATACAGTGATTTCAAGAGTATTACAATGCCCGAGAGAATTATTAAGCAAAGTTCAGTTATTCAGAGGCTTGTTGTGCTATTGGGCATAGTTACAAATACTGGCATACATTTCTGGCAAATGTATATGTGTTTATGTTCATGCATACTTGCAAAAGCTTTTACTGGTATATGTTAATATGGCAGATGGATTTCGAAAGCTTTTACCATTGGTGTTTGATCAGAATATTGCAGAGAATTGGAGCATATTTGAGCAAGACTATGATATTTTATACAAGCAGCTTATTCTGACAATATTTATTTTATTTATTTATTTATTTTACATTTGTTTACCAGGATAGTCCGACTGGACACAGGCCCATTTACAGCGGAGGCCTGGGGAGAAATGCTCCACAGTTAGATTAACATCAACATGGTAATACAAATAATAATATAACAATGATAACTGAGGTAAGTGCAGACATAAAAAGTCTCATACAATCCAGTCTAAACAATAAACAATACATCAGCAGTAACCGAGTAAATTTACAAAGATAGTCTCATACATCAAGGCTTTAACATTGGATTAGTGAGATAGGATAAAAGAATAAAAAATCATATGATTTAGATATGACATATTATACAATTTCAAGTTGACAGTAAGACACCCAACTGTAGTATATATACAGTAGAGATAGCAGGAAGGAGGGTGTAAAGTGTGCTGAGATTGTGAGATTCATATGATGCATGGACATAGCCATGTATTCATAACATGTGATTTGAAGGCATTTTTGTGTTACTGGGGGCAGAGGTCAGTGAAGGGGGGGGGGTGTTTTTTTTCCAGGATCTAGCTATGGCATGAGAAAAAAGAGCTTTCCCTGAGTTGTTAGCTTTAGAGATGCAGAGGAGGAATTTCTCTGTAGATCGAAGAGGACAATTAGTTCTGTATGGAGAAAGTAACTGGCTTAGTGATGGAGTTTTTTCAGGATGTCTAACAATATTAAAGGCAATGACTAGCTGGTGGTAATTGAGTAGTCGGGGAAGTTCTAACCATTGTAGTTCCCTTAGAGATTGACAGTGGTGAGTTCTGAAGGTGGAATTGTTATCAAACTTCATTTTGCTAAACCTAGCTGGGTCAGAGGCCATTAAAAGAGAACGTTCATTTGTGCATGCATCAGCAGTATATGAGGGAGATGGCGAAAACCATCATATTGTTGTACAGGTTGAATCAAGGGAATACCCCAAATGTTTAAAGTGCAAATTCAGGGAAATGTGTAACCCCCAGAGAAATATTACATTAAAGAGGCATTTGTTTTACACAGGAAGACAAAATGATCAATTTCAACAATTGGCTAAGCTTCTGGTGTCATTCTAAGGGGATCCAGTGTCTGTCTGCCTGGGATGACATGATAGACAAGCCTCGCTGTTTTGCCAGAGATGGGTTGCACCTGTCACACCTAGGTTTTCGAATACTGGCCAAGGCTCTTGCCATCCAAATAGTGCCTTTTTTAGGCAAGGCTCAAAGGACAAACCAACCACCGTAACCAGTAAAGGTAACCAAAAACTAAGGGTAATGCTACTCAATGCCAGAAGTCTCAACCTCAAAATGCACACACTCGAGGCTCTCCTCAGCATGGAGTAAATCAATGTTTGTACAGTGACGGAAACCTGGTTCAAGGCTCAAGAGAGGACCCTAGCACTGCCAGGTTACAATTCATATCATACCTTCCGGCCTCAGTTACCAGATTGCAGTACAAAGGGCGGAGGTGTATCCATATTCATCAAGGATACCCATATCTCCAGGTTAGTAGCACAGCATGATGCCCCAGAGATCATCCATGTGCAACTATCAGCAGGCAAAACCACATTTAAAGTCGTAGCCGGTTATAGATCGCCCAACATGTCCCAAGATGCTCACTCTGCATTCCTTGAGACATTGGAAAATATAAACCCTTACGTCACAAGATGGATCGCAAACTGGCTTTCAGACAGATCCCATAAAGTAAGAGTAGTGGGATCTATGTCCGAATCCAGAGCAGTAACGAGTGGTGTTCCTCAGGGCTCTGTCCTGGGGCCCCTCCTGTTTGGCATATACTTCCCAGAAGTACAGGCAAGCACGGAAGGGCTGTGGCTGACTAAGTTTGTGGACATCTGCAAACTGGGTGCTATAATAGAGTCTCCGGTCGACATGGAGATCCTCCAGAAGGGCCTAAATGAGACTGATGCATGGTGTCAAAGCCATGGTCTCAAGCTAAATGCAAAAAAATGCGTAGTAATCCCCTTTGGAAAAAACAGAGTACCCGCAAACTACAACATAGGAGGTAATCCCATGAAATCTGAAGAAGAAATAAGGGATCTAGGGACCCAAGTAGATAGCCAGCTTTCCTTTGATAACCATGTTGCCAAAGTGGTTAGAAAATCCTTCTATGTGACCCATCTGATCATGAAAGGGTTCGCATCAAGATCTAAGGATGTAATGGTGCCCCTCTACTCTTCCCTCATCAGACCCATTATTGAGTACAATGCACCAATTGGAATGTACCTTGCTAGACATCTCCAGCAGCTGGAGAGACCACAGAGGTACCTAACCAAGAGAATTACTGGCCTCAAACAGTTGCCCTATGCAGCACAATTGAAAAAGATAAGACTGTTCTCTGTTGCATACCGCTTTCTCAGAGGCGATCTCTGTCTAACGTACAGAGCCATGTCCAACCCAGAATTGTTGAAGATGCTCCATCTTAACAAAACCAAATCTATTCAAGCTACACACTCTAGGGATATAAACCTCAACACAACAATGAATAGAATATGCTGGAGGGATAGATTCTCTTCGCAGAGACTTCCCTTACTATGGAACAGGGTCCCGATCTACATAAGACAGAGCCCCTCACTATCACTCTTCAAGAGGAACCTTGATGAGTGGATGGGTAACAGAAAGTTCACACCGGGGATCACACCAACAACACTACTAGATAGGGGCCAAGGGTACTAGCTGCTAGTACAAGGGTCTAGGGAACTACTAAAGGGGCGGTGAATACCGCACAACGTGGCTAGGCTAATATATGCCTTTGGGCAGATAGCTCAGTACCAACCTATGAACCTAGGAGATCAAAAACAAGGGGAAACCTTTGCATCTTATATAACTGACCTGAGAAACAAAGCTAAAACATGTTGGTTTGGTGACTTAAAAGATGAGTTGATAAAGGACAGGCTTGTCTGTGGTATTAATAGTGCTGCAGTGAGAAAGGTTTCACTTCATGACAGTGATTTAATGTTGAGCAAAGCTAGTGAGATTTGTCAAATCCATGAAGTGACAGAAAGGCACACAAGTATGCTTGCAAGTGAGAAGAACGTGGTTTCAGCAGGCTCCAGAGCAAATGTAGACAGCATGCAACACATGGCTAGCAGAAGCAGGCCTAAGCACATGGTTGCTGCAACCCCTATGGGTTTACCTGGGAAGCCTCGTAATTTTCCAGCAAGTTCTAAGAAAAGGACATGCTCAGTGCAGCACAAAGGTGAGTCAGCAAAACCCAAATCCAGCTTTATTGTTAACTGTTGCAATTGTGGTGCCAGTCATGAGTCTAAAAGAGAAAAATGCTTAGCATTAGGTCAGCAATGCCACAAGTGTAAAAAATGGAACCATTTTCAATATCTTTTGCAAATCACATAAATCTCACACAGTTATAAAGAAAGGTCACTGAAAAAAGCAAGTTGATTATGTAGAGAGCTACAATTCTACTTTCTATGTAGATGGTGTATCAGTAATGGGTGAAAAGGTTGATGCAGTAAATTTGTTGGCAAAGAATGATGTGTTTTGTAATGTCCAGATCAATAGTAAATCCACTGAGCTTAAAGTAGACACTGGCTCAAAGTGTAATGTTATATCAGCAGACACATTCGCTAGGTGAGAACTAGTGAACAACTCAATGTGGCTAATTGTGCAAAACTTGTTGCTCATGGAGGTGAAGAAATGTAAACCGAAGGCTCAGTAAAGCTTTCATGTTATTTGGCTAGGAACTGTTACAGCTTGTTATTCTATGGACTACAAAGACCTGTGCAGTCATTATTGGGTCTCAGAGACAGTTTGAAAATGAATTTCTTTTTTTTACCAAAAAAGTTCATCATATAAGCACATATCCTAGTTCCACTTTTACTGAAGCTATTTTCTCAGAGTATGTTGATGTTTTTGATGACAAGTTGGGCAAACTTCCAGTTGTGGATTCCATGAAGTTAGACCCAGAGGTCAGTGCAGTAGTCAGATCAGCAAAGAAAGGCTCTGATAGCTATGCAGGATAAAGTCAAAGTTCAGCTGGAAAAAAATGGTGCATCAAGGTGAAATTTGTCCAGCTGCAGAAACAACTGAATGGGTGTCAACCATGGTAGCAGCCCACAAAAAAGGCTCAGATTAAATCAGAATATGTATTGACCCAAGAGATTTGAACAAAGCATTAAAGAGACCACATCATCCAATGCATACAGTCAAGGAAGTTGCAGCCCTAATACCAAATGCCACTGTTTTTTCTGTCTTGAATGCAAAAAGTTCATTTTGGCAAATGATTGATGCTTGATCACAAATCCTCATTACTAACCACTTTCAGTACGCCATTTGGAAGATATAGATTTCTCAGATGCCATATGGAATAAATTCTGCAAGTGAAGTCTTTCAGCGTGCAATGAAGCAAATTTTTTCAGATTATCCTTGTGCCATAATAGTAGATTATTTATTGGTTGGAGGCAGTGGTGAAGCAGAGCACAACAGAAACCTTAAGAAAGTTCTAGACAAAGTACATGAAGTGAACATGAAGCTCAATCCTCTGAAGTGTAAATTCAGACTACCAGAAGTTACATATGTAGGTCATTTATTTACTAGTACTGGCTTGTGACCAGACCTGTCCAAGCAAGCAGCCATTCTTGAGATGCCAACACCAGATAATGTTCAGGTTCTACAATGTTTTCTTGCTGTGGTCAACTATTTAGGCAAGTTTATACCAGACTTCAGTGAGTTGACAGCACCTTTGAAAGAGCTGATGTGCAAAACATGTTGCATGGTCTTGGTTGGAACATCACCAGAAAGCATTTGAAGACCTTAAGCAGAAAATTGTCACCCCACCTACATTAAGATACTATGATGTCAATAAATCAGTAACTCATTCCTGTGATGCTTCAAAATTTGGTCTTGGCACAGTTATTCTTCAAGAAGACAGACCAGTGGCCTAAGCATCCAGAACTCTTACCCAAACTAAAATGCAACATGTGCAAATTGAGAAAGAACTTTTGGCAATAGTATTTGCATGTTCAAAGTTTTGTGATTGTATCTATGGTCGAGCTATTCAGATCAAAACTGATCACCAACCTCTAGTTACTATTCTAAAGAAACCTATGCATTCAGCTCCTTCAAGATTACAAAGAATGATGCTCAAATTGCAAAAGTACAACTTCAAAATGGTCTATACAAAAGGCAAACTTCTTTATCTGGCTGATACCATATCCAGATCACCCAGAAATACAATTGAACAGTTTCATGCAGAGAATTTTGACTTTGATGACATGGAAGTGCATACCTTTTCTACCACGAGACTTGATGAGCTGAAAAATCATAGAAAGACTGATCCAATTTTGCAAAAGCTCAACCACTACATTAATGCTGGATGTCCTTCAAAGCAATCTAGTGCAAACTTCTTTTCTTTACAGAGATGAGATGTTGATGGAAGATGGCATTATTTTCAAAGGTCCTAAAATTCTTGTTCCTGCTTCCTTACAACATGAATATATCCAGATTTTGTACTGTGGTCACCCAGGTTCCGAATCTACCAAAACAATAGTGAGAGAACTAGCATTTTGGCCTTCTCTAGTAAAATACATTGATAAAGTACTTTCTTCTTGTTCAGTATGCAATAGCACTAAACCACATTTGTAAAAAGAACCACTTCAGCTAAGTCAAGTTCCAGAACTACCTTGGTCAACAGTAGCCACTGACATATTCGAGTGGAACAATCAGCATTACTTAGTGTTGGTAGACTTTTATTCAAACTGGTTTGAGATTGATTTACTACCTAACCTAATGCCCACTGCTTTTACCACCCAGCTGAAATATCATTTCTCAGTCCATGGTAGTCCACACAAAGTTATTTCTGACAATGGTACCCAATTTACTGGTCAGTTGTTTTAGAAATTTGCAAAAGACTGGGACTTTGTACATATTACTAGTAGTCCAGAATATCCACAGTCAAATAGACTATCTGAACATGCAGTTTTGTCTTTCAGCTTTTCCCAGTTAGGAGTCGCCACAGTGGAACTCCGGTCCGCTAATGATTGGCAGTGAATTTTTACAGTGCTGAGGTGCCAGCCCGACACCCAGCCTTCAAAGAAGGCACACCCTTTCACACACACACCTACATGCATGTCTGTAAACAACACTTGACTGCAGGCTGGACACGCAGACTCCACACAGAAGGCGCTCCAGCCGAGAATCGAACCGGAGAGCTTCTTGCTGTGAGGCAACAATACTAATTGCTGCACCACTGCGGCCCCTACTAGTTGAACATGCAGTACAAAGTGCAAAGCAGTTACATGAGAGGTCAAAGTTTGATAAATCTGTTGTCTTTTTGAATTTACTTAATCTCAGAAACATACCCCATGATGATATATTTGGCTCACTTGCTCAGAGACTTCTATCTAGGGAAACCAGAACAACACTGCCTATTAGTGTCAGTTTGTTTAGGTCTAAAGCTAAATGCAAAAGGACAATTAGAGCTCAATTATTCAGAAAGCATTCTTTCCAGAAGTCCAGCTATGATAAATTCAGCAGATTTCGTCATCAACTGAAAGAAGGGGAGACGGTGAGGATACAAACGGTGAAATGTTTTGACCAGATGTGCCAAGTGTCAGGTATATGTCCAGAGCTGAAACCTGCTTCATAGAATCTGAGGGTATAGAGTACAGGAGAAATCACAGACATCTTCTTCCTGTACCAGAATCAATATCACAGCATTGTTCCTGTGATAGACTCTAGATCCAGACAATGTTTCTGCTGCAGAACACGTCTTAACTTCGACTTCCATTCCTGATGATGTTGATGATGTCTGTAAAGTTGAATATTCAGCAGGGACCATCCCAGTTGCTAGATTTGATTATAATTTCTGTGTCACACAATTTGGTTGTATTTCAAGACCTAGTGTGAAATACACAGCAATCTTAACATAATTGTTTATATGTATTTAGTTCTGTATAATTGAGCATGTATGAGTGTAATAGCTAGTTTGTTTATAACATCACAGAATTCCAGACCAGCTTCACACAGGCCAAGCCAAGTGACTTAAAACACCAAGGTTTATTGAATACACACAGGTTAAGCGCTTTCACCCCTAGTAACAACTTCCTCAGAACAAACCAGTATGTAGTTTGTTTATAAGTTTATCTAAGTTAAAGTTATGCCTCAATCCCGATGTGTTTGTACATAATAAAGCTGCTTGAACAGAACCCACAAAGACTTGTCTATTTTTTTCTGACTAGATGAGTGACAGTTATTGACTGACTACTAGTGCTAGTCTCACCACAGCTTAAGTCTGCTGATAAAATGCTCATTTGCTTCTTTTCTCACCAGAAGCAAAACAGCAGTGCCAATCTTAAGAGGAGAAGTAGGCTATAGCCTGTTTGGTGATCCACAGTCTTGTCCTAGATGGCATAAGGGTCTGTAGGCTTGTTGTAGCCTTTTCCTGGTAGATGCCTTGAATAGCAACCAGACAAATCAGGAAGGTCAAGCACAGACACTCAATTCCCAACAAGAGAGTCAGGAATCTATGCACTCTGCTTCTTCTCTCAAAAGGAGCAAAATATAAGTACAAATTCCAAACTGGCACTTATGAAGCTGTTATTAGGCTTTCTTGTGATCAGCAGGCCCCGGGAAATAATGTTCATATGCTCCTTCTCTCACCAGGAGTATAACACAAGTATTAATCCCAAGATGACTACTGAGAGGCAGAATGTGGGCTCACCAGTAATTGGTGGTCTTGGAGTAGATGTTGAAGATTTTAAAGGTAAGATTGAAAATGGGTTAATATCCTAAGAGCTGCACTGTTGCATAAAGCAGTAAGATATGAAATAGGGGGTAACCTAAGCCTTAGCTATCTAACTGGAGAGAAACTACTTTTAAAAGAGCAAGATAGATTGGAAGGGGTGGGCATTTTGCATTCTGGTTCTATGAAATACAGTGAGATGGCCAATAAATTTAAATGGTTGAAGGGGAGTGAATTCACAAAATGATAATTTTGTGCTTACTCACAATAGACAGTGAAAGAGGAGGCGGAAGGAGGTATGTGGTCAAATTAACATAAGGGGCAGGTAACTAGAAGAACAATTGAGTTTAAAAACACAACAGCACCAGAGATGGAGAGTGGGGAAACTTCATTTCTTTAAAAAAGACATATCCACATTAATATTTTGGTATCCCTTAATTTCATCAGAATAAAGATTCGCAACTAACTTAGTCTATAATGTATCATTTCTTTTGCATTTCAAGAAGACATGTTCAGTAGTTTCTTCCTTATGATAATAATTACATACTCCTTCACTTTTTTATATGGCATGTTTGTTTTGATTGGTAATTTCCTTAGCGACAGTCTCCATAAAAATCATGACATTCTATTCTCTTTTTAAATCTATAATTTCTTGCTTTTATAGGTCTGATTTTCACTAACTCCAATTTTTTCATGGGTATACATAAAATATTTTGCCATTACTTTTTTATACCACTTTTTTCTTTCATCTCTAAGAATTCTGTTCTTATTTTCTGCATTGTAATTTTCTCTTGATATGATTTCATTTCTTCATTCATCCACTCTTTTACAACTTTTCATCATCTCCCATTTTTTATATTTGTTTTCAATAATAGACTTAATAAATTACCATTTTCCTTTAACCCTTTAAGCATTTTTATATAGATGTAACAAAACTGCAAATGCCACAGGATTTGATATCCTGAACCACATCCTCTTTTGTTACATATAGCACATCTCGTATGATTAAGATAAAATCTCCATATAAAGGAAAATATAGTATTAATAATATATCTTTCAATTGACAATAATATACTAATCACACTAGCTGTATATGAAACATTTCTTAATACAACAGAGTTAAACAAATACACTTAAAAAAATAGTTTAAAAGACCTCCAAAAGGAACACATATTTTGGGGTTTTCATAGCATTTTCCCTTTGTAGTATTACAACATCTTGGTTTCCAAATGTAATACCCAATAACTTTATTCCTTAAGAGCTGAATTCAATACATTTAATCTTGCCTTTGTGCCCTAAATCTTTACTTTCTTCTATGTTCAAACACATACCAGTTTTATCTAAACACAAATTCAACTTGCTTATAATGTCTTCCATTCCATTCAAATGCTTGATAACTAAAATGATGTCATATGCATATGATAGCATTATAGGTATAGCAATACCTTCCTTTGTTCTCTAACATTACCATCTACTGAATTAATATGACTAGTTATATTAATTTAGTAGATGGTAATGAATTAATATGACTAGTTATTGCATATATAACTAGTGAAAATATACTGTTACTAAAATGATATCCTTGCCTTATATCTCTAATACTTTTTCTTCACTCAGCCATCCATTAATCAAAACTTAAATTTGTTCAGTGTGCATGCTGTAACACACACATTTCTTATTTACATACTTAAATTATAAGCTTTGAATATATCCCATAGCATGTTATGCTGAATAGTGTCAAAAAATTGCTTAGATTTCCTACCATAATTAAAGTCTGTTCTTGTCTATTTAGTATGTCATTTACAATTTCTCTAAAAATCATTAATAATTCTTGTCATCTTTTTCCTAGAACACTATATATTGCATCAATAGAATATTCTTAAGTTTTGATTCCATTCTTTTCTGTAGTACTTTCATAAAGATTTTATAATCAGTATTATTTGAAACAACATATGTCTAATTTCTTACATCTTTTCTCTTACCTTTTTTCCTTACAAATTTAAAAATTGTACTTCATAATTCCTTATATTTAAATCCTCCAGTGAACCACTCATTTAATATTTTTATGAAATACATCTTTTGACTTACTGTCATATTCTTCTACATTTGATATTCAAAGCCAACCAGACCCACTGCTGTATGTATATTTATTTGTATTAATACTACATCCAATCCTTCTAATCCTATATTTTTTCCAAATCCATGTTTTCTTTCTCAGAAAATGTTCTTTCTTTTCATGATATCCTTTGTCTTTAATAATATATTTAAATAAATATTTTATATATTCTACTGCAATACACATTATATCTTTTTGGTATTTCCATACTATCCCTTTTTTGTCTATTAATTCTCTTATTATACTATATTCCTAAAGTATTTTATTTAAATATGGAGCGATCTCTTCTTTTTACCTTGTAGGAATATCATTGTTTATACAACCAATTATTTTCTTAATTCATGGCATATAACTCTTGTTCTTTCTAAAATATTCATTTTTATTTCTTTCTAAATTTTAAAAAGTTCTTCACTTAACTTACTATAACTCTTTTTTACTTCCTTTCTCTTTTTAACTTACCATCCTTGATAGCATTCTTTATATTTCTTTTTAAAAGACATCCACCATTTAGACCAATTTTATAGACGTGCTACGTGCTTATGTGATCTTCCCATAATTCTAACTTTCTTTTTTCACCCTCACCTACCCACTGTACTTCATTTCTTTTTGGAACTGTTCCTATTTTAACATTACTAACTTTATGTCTCAGTTTTATCCAGACAGCCTTACAGTCTGAAAAAAAACTGTGTCTGTGTACCTTCATTTTTTTATTTCACATCCTTCTGAAAGCAAAAAATAATCAGCCTGTGTACTTTATATTTCTCTATTATATGTCCACAAATCGTTCTTCCATATTCTTAGCTTTCCACATCTCAGAATTTCTATAACTTTTTATATCATTTCTTTCTTTTTGCTTCTCAACTTAGAATCAAAGTATACTGCTATAATAACTTCCATATTAATAGCAATGTAATTCAATATTAAGGAATATTAAGGCAAACATATCTTGTCTTTCTTTACTAGTTACATATGCACATAATGCAATTATTTTGTAGAGTTTATCTCTCCATCTAACATCAATAACTGTAATCCTACCCATTAAAGTTATAGTAATATCAAGCACCACAACTGTCTTCTTCATAAGTACTGCTATACCTGAACATGACTTTTGTACTAATTTCCAGTATGTCTCATTACCCCACAGACATACTGTTCAAAATGTTTCTTCTTTCATTAAAGATCGTGTATCGTCTAGTATAATGATATCACTATTACATTTTTACACCAGTCTATAATAACAAGTCTTCCAACTATGCTCTTAAAACTGTTAATATTCAGTACTAATAGCCTGCAATTCCCATTATCTATTTATGAAAGTGTTCTAAGGAAAAAGAATAAAGCTTTTATCCTTTTTCTTTCTTCTTTTTCTTTGTGTTAAATCTAGTAATTTTTCTTTTTCGCTCTTTCTCACTCTTTTACCTATAGACTTTTTTACTATTTTCCAGGTAATATCTTCTTCATCACGAACCTTAGTACCTTCTTCTATATTTAATTCTTGCTTTGTATGTGTCATACTTTTATCATCATTATTTGACTGTTTCTTCATTTTTTTTCCTACCTGATTTTCCTCCCTGTTCTTCTTCATTTACTACTTCCATAACCCCTTGAATGTGTTCAGGCACAGTAGCATTATATATTTCTTCTGTATTTTCTTTACAATACAACCACACATGAACTATTTATAACAGTTTAACTCACATTGTTTGCTTCATGACCTATCACACCATATATAAAACATTTCATTTTTGTACAATCAACAATCAAATGATTTGATTTTCTACAGTAGAAGCAAGTTTTGGGCTGATCTGCGATATTTAACACCTTTTTGAACATCTATATTGTAATACTGGGGATACAAATTACTTTATCATTTCCATTTTTAGTACCACATTACAATCCCAACCTCCGGTCCATAATCCTTTATTGTCAAAAACTTTAGAAATGTCCAATACATCTTTACATATGTTATTTAAATGTCTTCTCAGTGTCTCTTTTTCAATTTCTGTTCTAAACTGAACATGACTTTTGTTCTTAGTTTCTCTGAAAAAAAGTTTTAACTACATAAGCATTCCACAGAGTACAGTCTTTCTTATTTTTATATACTGACTCAAATTTTTTTTCCCTTGCCTGACCGTTTTCAAAAATTATATCACAAAAAGTTTCTTTGCTTATATAAAAGCTCTTACATCTGCTGGAGAAGTTCCTAAAGATGAGATAACATTGTCTCATACCTCACATTCTTCTATTTCTCTTTCTTCCTTAGAGGAAATCCTAACAGTATAATTTCTTCTTTGTTTTGTAATAGTTTTTTTCCTTATATTCCATTTTTTGCTTTTTCCTTAACCATATTAGCATAAGTTTTTGTCTTACCATATCCTGTTTTTTTTTATATCAAAAGTACCTCTTTGTTTTGAATTTTGTCCATCATATCTTCCCATGTCACATCTTTGGTACTCTCAGGCTCACTTTCCTCTCATAATTTCTTTAATAAAACATCTTGCAACCAACCCAGCTACTGGGGATGCATAAGCCAGTGCATTTCTTTGTACCAGTCCCAAGCCTGGATAAATGGGGAGGGTTGCATCAGGAAGGGCATCCGGCGTAAAATTTTGCCAAATCATACATGCGGACAACAGTACAGATATACATACCGGATTGGTCAAGGCCCGGGTTAACAACGACCGCCACCAGTACTGTTGGTCAACAGGGTGTTGGCGGAAATTGGGCTACTGTTGGCCGAAGGAGGAGAAGAGGGGGAAGGCATACCTGAAGGCAGGTAAAGGCTAGGACTGTGATAGTGAGGGTCGGAACTTTGAATGTTGGCAGTATGATTGGTATAGGGAGAGAGCTAGCTGATATGATGGACCGAAGAAAGGTTGGTATATTGTGTGTGCAAGAGACCAGATGGAAGGGAAGCAAGGCTAGGTGTATCGGAGGTGGGTTCAAATTGTTTTATCATGGTGTGGATTGGAGGAGAAATGGCATAGGGGTTATCCTGAAGGAACAGTATACTAAGAGTGTTTTAGAGGTGAAAAGAGTGTTGGATAGAGTGATATTTATGAAGCTGGAAATTGATGGTGTAATGATGAATGTTGTTAGTGCATATGCTCCACAAGTTGGGTGTGCGATGGATGAGAAAGAAAAATTTTGGAGTGAGTTGGATGAAGTGGGGATGACTGTACCCAAGGGTGAGAGACTGGTGATTGCAGCAGATTTTAATGGGCATGTTGGTGAAGGGAACAGAGGGGATGAGGAAGTGATGGGTAGGTATGGTGTTAAGCAAAGGAATGCAGAAGGTCAGATGGTAGTGGATTTTGCGAAAAGGATGGACTTGGCTGTGATGAATACGTATTTTAACAAGAGGGAGGAGCATAGGGTGACATACAAGAGTGGAGGAAGATGCACATGGGTGGGTTATATCTTATATAGAAGGGTCAGTCTGAAGGAGACTGGGGACTGTAAAGTGGTGGCAGGGGAAAGTGTAGTTAGGCAGCATAGGATGGTGGTTTGTAGGATGACATTTTTGATCAAGAAGAGGAGGATGAGTGTGAGGGCAGCACCAAGGATCAAATGGTGGAAACTGAAAAAGGGTAATTGTGAGGTGGAGTTCAGGGAAGAGTTAAGACAGGCACTGGGTGGCAGTGAAGAGTTACAGAATAGCTGGGTAACTACAGCAGAACTAGTAAGAGAGATGGCTAGAAAGGTGCTTGGTATGACGGAGGACAAGGAGACCTGGTGGTGGAATGAAGAAGTACAGAAGAGTATACAGTGAAAGAGGTAGGTGAAGAAGAAGTGGGATTGTCAGAGAGATGAAGAAAGTAGACAAGAGTATAAGGAGATGAGGTGCATGGCAAAGAGAGAGGTGGTGAAGGCTAAAGATAAGGCGTATGAAGAGTTGTATGAAAAGTTGGACACTAAGGAGGGAGAAAAGGACCTGTACTTATTGGCTAGACAGAGGGACCAAGCTAGTAAAGATGTGCAGCAGGTAAGAGTGATAAAGGATAATGAGGGAAACATACTCACAAGTGAGGAGAGTGTGTTGAGCAGATGGAAAGAGTACTTTGAGGGGCTGATGAATGAAGAGAATGAGAGGGAGAGAAGGTTGGATGATGTTTGGATAGTGAATCATGAAGTGCAATGGATTAGCAAGGAGAAAGTAAGGATAGATATGATATGAAGAGGATGAAAAATGGAAAGGCTGTTGGTCCAGATGACATACCTGTGGAAGCATGGAGGTGTTTAGGTGAAATGGCAGTGGAGTTTTTAACTAGATTGTTTAATGAAATCTTGGAAAGCGAGAGGATGCCTGACGAATGAAGAAAAGTGTTTTGGTACCGATTTTTAAGAAAAAGAGTGATGTATAGAGCTGTAGTAACTACAGAGGGATTAAACTGATCAGTCACAGCATGAAGTTATGGGAAAGAGTAGTGGAAGCTAGGTTAAGAAGCAAGGTGATGATTAGTGATCAGCAGTATGGTTTCATGCCAGGAAAGAGCACTACAGATATGATGTTTGCTCTGAGAGTGTTGATGGAGAAGTACAGAGAAGGTCAGAAGGAGTTGCATTGTGTCTTTGTGGACTTAGAGAAAGCATATGACAGGGTGCCTAGAGAGGAGTTGTGGTATTGTATGAGGAAGTCAGGAGTGTCAGAGAAGTATGTAAGAGTGGTACAGGATATGTACGAGGGTAGTGTGACAGTGGTGAAGTCTGCAGTGGGAGTGACGGATGTGTTTAAGGTGGAGGTAGGATTACATCAAGGGTCAGCTCTGAGCCCTTTCTTATTTGCAGGGGGGATGAACAGGTTGACAGACGAGATCAGACAGGAGTCCCCATGGACTATGATGTTTGCAGATGACATTGTGATCTGTAGTGAGAGTAGGGAACAGGTGGAGGAGACCCTGGAGAGGTGGAGATATGCTCTAGAGAGAAAATGAATGAAGGTCAGCAGGACTAAGACAGAATATATATGTGTGAATGAGAGGGAGGATAGAAGAATGGTAAAGATGCAGGGAGTAGAGGTGGCAAAGGTGGATGAGTTTAAATACTTGGGATCAAATGTTAAGAGTAATGGTAAGTGTGGAAGAGAGGCAAAGAAGAGAGTACAGGCAGGATGGAGTGGGTGGAGAAGTCTGGAGAAGAGTGTCAGGAGTGATTTGTGATAGACAAGTACCAGTAAGAGTGAAAGGGAAGGTCTACAAGAGAGTAGTGAGACCAGCTATGTTATATGGTTGGAGACAGTGGCACTGACAAAAAGGCAGGAGTCAGAGCTTGACGTGGCAGAGTTGAAGATGTTAAGATCTGCACTGGTTGTGACAAGGATGGACAGGATTAGGAATAAGTATATTAGAGGGTTAGCCCAGGTTGGAAGGTTTGGAGACAAAGCCAGAGAGGCAAGATTATGTTGGTTTGGACATGTGCTGAGGAGGGATGCAGAGTATATTGGGAAAAAGATGCTAAGGATGAAGCTGCCAGGCAACAGGAAAAGAGGAAGGCCTAAGATAAGGTTGATGGATGTGGTGAAAGAGGACATGCAGGTGGTTGGTGTGACAGAGCAAGATGCAGAGGACAGGAAGAAATGGAAACAGTTGATCTGCTGTGGTGACCCCTAATGGGAGCAGCCAAAAGAAGAAGAAGAAAACACCCTGCAACCCTCCTGACTGGAAAGTTGTAAGAATACATTCCTCATTACGCTGGTTCTTTTCTTGTAATAGCTGCTGCTGAAAAATCTCTTCACAATCTGGAAAAGGCTTGCCTGCCTTTTCTCTGACTATGCACCCTTCTACTTCTTCAAAAATAACAATAGAAGACTTGACTGTCTTCATACCATCATTTCCAAACAATGGAAGTCCACTAGAAGACATATGTGCCCTGTCTCTCAATTCTTCAACCTCAGACACAGATATAGAAGGCTTGACTACCTTCTCTTTTCTCCTGTTATCTCTCAACACATTTTAAGCTGATTTGAAGGCTAGACCACCTTCTTCTGCTCCAAATTACTACCAAACAACTCTCTCTACTCAATTACTGTAACTCCCTGCTTCTCTAAGCAGCCTCCATGCCAGAAACAGAAGCAAGAAGTGCAAAAATAACAATGCCCCCCACAGTGAAAAGAGTAGGGGTCCTTTATTTATATGCAAAATAGCTATTATTTACAAAATAGTTATATATTTACAAGCATTTACACATGCACAAATATATAAATATACAAGTCTGTCTACACATATTCAGAACTTCCTATACAATCATGTTAAATTTTCATTATTAGACCCCCTTTTTCCATAACCACCATCTGATTTTAGTTAATATTGTTGCTAAAATCCATTTATCATTAAACATCATTTTCATTCATTCTTTCATTCCGTATAACCCAAATAACATAAAATAATGTTTCATCTATTCTTTTAACATATTATTTACTTCTATTCTTATAATATCCATATTTAGTGATATCCATGTTCATTTTATCCACTTCTTTTATATCTTCAAATAATTTTCTTTACATAATTTTCCCAAAAACTTTTGTACTCCTTGACATTTCAAAAAACACATGTTCCATG
Organism: Protopterus annectens; assembly: GCF_019279795.1. NCBI lineage: Eukaryota > Metazoa > Chordata > Ceratodontiformes > Protopteridae > Protopterus > Protopterus annectens. The sequence continues at coordinate 1,617,485,175 of NC_056728.1, read as the reverse complement.
TTTTTATCCTGCCACTGTAAACATACTCTATCATTTTTCTTTATATATGGCATATTTCCTTTTACTGGCAATTTATCTATTACCAGTCTCCACAAAAAACCTTGACATTCTACTTTCTGATTATACTATTTGCTTCTTATTTTTATAGCTTTACAATTTTCATCTGTTAGATTGTCCCATGTTTTTTCATAGTGTCGTTTTATCATCACATTCTTATACCATACTTTTTTATCATTTTCCATATCATCAATTTTTATTTCTACAAAAATATTTTTTCTTGGTAAAATTTTATTTTTTTCATTTATACACTCATTTTTTCTTTTACTTTTTTTTACCATGCCCCCAAATTAATCATACTTACATGTATACACTTTTAATATTAATTTGTCATATTTTTCATTTATCCACCTTAACACTTTGTACAAATTCAATGAAGCAGCTTATACCACTGGGTTAATTAACCCCAAATCTCCTTTTTCTTTATTTGCATATAAAACTTCTCTTTTTACTGGCTGTAATCTAAAACCCCATATAAATGAAAAAAAAATGTGTGTAATAATTCTTTTTCAAATACTGTTGATAACATAAATACACTTGCTCAGTATGCAGTTTTTACCATCAATACTGAATTTATCAGATAAGCTTTCTTCTGACTGATAATTTACATTCTCTATAAAAGAGAAGTTTGTTTTATTTCTTTTATTGTTTTTTTTCACATTGAATTCTACTTACACCTTTACTCCTACATTTTATACCTAACAAAGAAATTTCATTTATTGTAAAATATATACCCCAATCTTTACTACATCACCTAAACCTTTATTTTTCTCTTTATTTAAAGCCATCCCTATCATCTCTAAACAGTCTTATGTGCAAATTATTAGTTCTTTTATCCAAATTTTGTTTTATGCAATTATTATAATGTCATCTGCATATGTTAACATAAATGCCTTCCAGGTGTTATATACCCCACTGCCTTCATTTGGTAATTTATTTCATATACTATCATATTCATAACTTATGCAAAGAGTATACGACTTAGTGGACATCGCTGTCTTACACCATTCTTCATATGTACCTCTTGGCTTAACCAGCTATTTAGAAATATTTTTACTTAATTATTATTATCTGCTAACATACATAATTTCCTAACTTTCTCACTTATATTATATTCTTTCATTATTACCCATAAGATTTCATGTCCAATTGTGTCAAACATCTTATTAAGGTCTCCTATCATGATTTTCACTTATTTTCTGTTCATAATATCATCCACAATTGCTCTATCATTAATAATTATTGATAACCCTTCCCCTTTATACTATATATGCTATCTTCTATAATATTTCCAATTTTAGTTTCAAATGTCTTTTGTATTATTTTCATAAAGATCTTATGATTATTATAATTCAATACTACTGGTCTCCATTTTTTTAAATTATTTCTATCTTCTTACTTCCATGTGAATTTTTATGTAATTATTTCTACATAAAACCTTCATTTAACAGTTCATTCAGAATCTTTAAAAAATAAATTTTGCAAATCCCTTAAATTTTTATACGCTTCATACCCTATTCCATCTGCACCTGCAGCCAAATCTAAAACTTCATCTAGCTCATTTAAAGAAATTTCCTTTTCCAACCCTTTATTCTCTTTTTCTGTTAACTTTTTTTTACTTTCCATGTTTTTTCAATACCTTCTTTTTTATTTAAACATTTATTGTACATATTGTACTACACTATTCATATTTTCTTGAGTTCTTTCTATTTCTTCTTTTACATTTTTTTTTATTTCTCTCATTGCACTGCCCATGTTCCTTTACTAATCTGCTTAAGTAACTTGATACATTTTCTCTTTTCCTTGTAAAAATATCTTTGCTTATATGAGAAAAGCAACCAGGTACTCTCACCACGAAGCTGTATAGGCAGGCAGTAAGTCCAAAGTGAACCGGAGCTCACTGAAGTGTAGCAACAATGCACTAAAAGAAACAACAGCTTTCGCTAGTTCAATGAGCAGTGAATCACAATTTGCAGTAGACCAAAAAAGTCATTGAAACAGGAACCATAAATCCACTTGATAGAATGACGAAAAATCCAAAATATAGGAACAAAACGTTTATTGTGAGCGCTTTCGCGTGGTCACCACCACGCTTCTTCAGACAGTACAAATGAAACTCTAGCCATCTATTTATATATTAATGCATCTAAAAAAGGCGCCAAAATAAAACAATCAACTCAAACAATCTATCAATTAAGAAATAGTATGCAATTCAGACTTTAAAAGGTTTTTACAAATGTTACATTCATTTTAAAAAGACCTAAATACATTAATGATGCTGAAGTGTTCATGTAGAAACCATTGGTCAATGTGTGTTTTAAATTGCTTAGAATCTTTATATTAATATTGTTAGCAAGTGTATTCATGAGCATCGAAAGTAGGATTAAACTAAAATAAAGCTAAATAAAGTGAATAGCCTGACATAAAACGGGTAACCCACCTAAAACATTCAATACATTTGAATTATTTAAATATTAGAAATATTACGAAGTATACATAGTTACATAACATAATCTGCGACGGGAATTTAAACATAGAACATACTGTATATATAATGTAGTGTAGTGTATTATGATGCAGATTATTTTGTTGTAAAATGTACAACAATATGTGAATAAATAAATAAATAAATAAATAAATAATATACTTCTATTAGTATGTTACTCTTGATTTATTCATAAATATAATTATTTAAACACGATCAGTAGTCAAAAATTGGATTGATCGAGTTTTTTGAATATATCTTTGCTTATATAACAATTATTGTATTTTTTTATTGATTTCTGTCATATAAGTCTTTTCTTTGCCAAAATACTTTCTATCATTATATGTTCTTTTATATGTTTGTTTCTCTACTTTTCTCACATCATATTGCCTCTGTAAAAAATATTTTTTTATATTTTCCTTTAAATATCACCCAACATTCAGACCAATTTTATAAAATGTACTCATAGTAGTATGATCTTTCCATAACTGTATTACTAATCTCTCTGTCTTCATTCTATGCTTTCTCATTTATACTTTTTACTCCTTTGTCTATTTTTATATATTTCTTGTTTTCTTTTTTCTCTAGCCATATTGCAAGATAATCAGAAATTCCTGCTTTGACTACCCCCCTTCTTATATAACTAAAATTGCTGATATTATAAAATAATTTATATCAGCTCTATACATTCTCCTTTTGTAAGTCCATGAATTTTTGTCCCAAAGTTTTAACTTACCAAATCTTATAACGTCCAACATTTTTTCTTATATCATTTCCTTTCTTTTTACACTTGCCTCTTAAATCACAATTAAAGTCTTCTGTCATTATGATATTCATATTTATTACTACATATTCTAAAATCTGATGAAACAAGCTTTCCCTTTCTTTACAGTTAGTATAAGCATATAATGTTATAATTCTATAAACTTGTTCTTTCCATTTTAAACCTACAATGTTCAATCTTCTCATCTTTACTGTATTCCTACAGAAGATGGCTATTTCAAAACATCTCTCATGTCACAAATTCTGTTTGCAGTCTTTCCTCATTTGTTTAAAAATTGTGTATCATCTAATATAATTACATCTGTATCTCATGTATTTCACAACTCCAAAATTCCTATTCTTCCTATTATATTCTTAATACTATTCATGTTTACAGAAAGCACTCTAAAGTTTTAATGTTCCCTTTTCCTTAGGTTTTTGGTTTCATAAATCCATAGCTAATTACTGGGCTAGCTCTCTTAATTAGCCATTCTAAACCTAATCAGTTTCCTTCCCAAAGGTGAAAATCAAGCACTGTACCTTGTGTCATGGAGTCAAATACCTTAACCATTACACCAAGTACCAAACTTTAGCTTCATATATTATTTTACTTCCATTTCTTTTCTTTTTCTTTTGCACTTACCATTTAAATTTTCTTTTTCCTGTCTTTTACCTATTTACCAATAGAATTATTATTTCCCTTTTCCTACCTCCCAGTTTATGCCTTCATCACTTATTTCAGAACCTGCTTCATGTCCTCTTTATTATTTTTTCTCATCCAATTTTCTTCTTTTTGTACTACTTCTAAAATGTCTTCTCTTTGTTCATTTTCTTCTCTTTCTTTTTCCTTACTATTTCCATTTTTGCAATACATCCATAAATGTCCAATTTTGTTTCATTTATAACAATTCAATTCACATTTTTTGCATCATGTCCCATTTCCCCACAACTATAACATTTTCTTTTGTCACAGTTACTTATTAAATGCCCTTTTTACACACACACACACACACACACACACACACACACACACGCACACACGTTTTGGCTTGTCCCCAGTATTTTACAATAATCCTATTTCTCTCCACATTTCTCATGCTTGGTATATGTATATTTTTTTCACTTTCTATTTTTAACACAATGTAACTCAGCACGTAAAAATCCACTACCAAACATTAGCAGACCTGAGTTCCGCTGTGGCGACCCCTAACTGGGATAAGCCGAAAGACACAACAACAACAACAACAACATGACATTTTCAGTCACCAGTTTATAAATCCATTTTGTCATAACATTTGCAATGTCCAGTACTTCTTTACATAAAGCTTTCAAATGTCCTTTCAAAGTCTATCTTTCTACCTCTGTTAGAAATTGTACATGAATCTTCTTTTTTGTTTCCCTTTTAAATGCTATCACTTAAAGATTCCAGGAGTAACAGTCTTTTTTTATTCATATTCTCCAACAAAAGTTTCCATTGGAAAAAAAAAGCCTCAAATATGTCACAAAATGTCTCGTTTTTAATAAGAATAAATGCTCTTACAACTTTGTGTGCTTTTATACCCAAAATTGTCCCATACTTCATACTTGTTCATTTCTTTGTTTTCTTTACTCTGAGCCCTTACCAAGTACTTCTGTTTTTCATTATATTTTACCTTCTTTTCCGTTACTTCACTTTTACCTTCTTTTAGTTTCTCTGCATACGTTTTCTTTTTCATCTTACCACTATTCTTCATGATTGTCTCTGCATCCCCCTTTTGTATTTTCTCCATAATGTCCCCCCAGAAAATATCTCCTTCATTTTCTGTCTCACTCTGCACCCCCATTTCTTTAAGCAAATGATCCCACAACACAACCATCTGGAGGACTGTAATAATACATCCATCATTTGCTGAGTAATCTCCATCAAACAGGTTTCTTTGAAACATTTTCTCAAAATCCTGCACACATTCTTCTGTTTCAGTATTTGCATTCTCCTTCATTTCTTTTACTACTTCATCTCCATCTCTCTCCATCTGCCTCCCTATTTCTCTGGGCCACATCTGCACCTGGAATGGAAACAGGAAGTGCTCCTCTGAAATGGGTGCAACTCACGACAATGACAAGTAGGGAAATTCCCTGATGCCCTGGCCAAATTTCCCCTAGTAGTATAAATGCCACAGCAGTTCTCCACTGAAGCAAGGGCATTAGCCTAGGAAGGCTAACACGATCAACAACGGATAAATAAATCAATCACACTGGAGCAAGTAGGTGTTATTCTGAACAGGATAGCAGCATCTTTGGAATCATAGGCATAAATCTAATATAGCAGATTAAAAGATAATTTATATGCACATATAAAATACAAATCAGCAGCTGTTGGTCACAGGTGGTTCTTTTGAAATATTCCCCAATTACAATTACCTCACTGTTAGATTATCTAATTAAGTTTTCTTTCTTCATTTAAATGGCAACTCAGATTGTCACATTTTTAGAAACTTTTCCTTTACTGAACACATTTCTCATACTCTCAGACCAGTAAATTTCCTTACAAACATCATAAAAGCAAGGTCATAGTACATCATTGGTCTATTCTTTTGTCCCAAAAATATTTCTAACTGTACTTCCATGACAATGTATTTTGTTCATGCTACAGCTTGACAAACATAGCCAGGCTTTGCTTCCTTATCTCAACTTATAATAAGCAGTTGTAGCATGGTGTCTGAAAAAATCCACAGAAAACAATTATATTTTATGTCTTAGCTTGTACAGAAGTGATGTCTGAAATAATTCTATTTGAAGGAATCCATCCTGACACTTGTGCCCTAACACCTCATTTAACAGGGGTTTTACAACTGTTTTATATGGCTTGTAAGCTACATCTCAAAGGGGGTATTATATTCTATAACTGGTATGGTCATTGCTGAAACAAGGGTACAATAACATCTCAAGAGCTGGATCCATTGGTGATTGACTGAGCCAAATTGAAGGATTTCCTGACAGCCATTGTTACATGAGGAACAAAGGAAAAAGAATTATCAACTCAGGTTCCCAAAAGTGGAGTATTAGCAAAGTTATACACTTGGGAGAAAGTTTATCTTTCAAATGTGACAATACTGAATGTTTTAGCATTTAATTTAACCAAAATTTCAATACGCCAGGCATAAGTGCAAGTTCCCACTTTGTGCCAAAGGGGTTTTGACAATGACTGTCAGTTCGCAGTCACCCACAAACTTGGCTAGCCATAGGTCATGGTTTTTAGTCTATAGGATAGAGAAGCAAATACCAAACAAAAGCAGTCCCAGCACTGAGTCCTGTGGGACACCACTGTTCACCTTCATGTTATCTAGTGCTATCCCTACCACCCTCACCATATGGGTTCTGTATTGTAGCCAATTTATTATCCCTCTAACCTTATAGGGGGTCTATTTGTAACTCATTTAGTTTATTAATTATAATAGTATGGGTGAGACCAAATGCCTTGCCCAAATCAATGTAGGTTGTGAGTATAGTGTGGCCACTGTCAACAGCTTGTGCTACCTTTTCAAAGACATTTGACAGGATCTACCTTTTACAAAGCCATATGATTTAATGTATATGTTATTCAAGTATGTTATAATGTGTATAATCTCATTTGTAAGGCCACAAAACATGTTATCTAGTTCCATGGAAGAGGGTTTCTTAGTCTTAGACAGCACTTTCAGCACATCTTCTTTTATAACGAAAGAGGTTTGAGAGATATGGGTATGTTAGGGCACTGGGGAGTCATCTCAGAAATTAAATTTTTACTAAAGGTTTTTGCTAGTATATTGGCAATGTCTAACAGGCCTGGGCAGGTTTTTACAATACAGAAGATGCTCTGTACATTGTTTTAAGTTGTTCCTTAGTTTTTGTAACATAACTAAAGCAGAATTTGTGTATTTGTCCTTGGCTTCAAATGCTACCTTAATAAATTATTGGTGACTTTCCTAATATTTTCATTAACTTGGGGGTCTGTAGATCTGCTGTATACTTTACTGAGGTTTTTTTCCTTTTCTTGTAAATTTTATGTCAGTGGATCATCAGTGTTTTACTTCTGAATTCCCCATTGTATTTATATCTAGATAGGACTCCCAGTTCTGCGCATTCATTTATGCAGGTAAAAAACTCTTTTCTGAATATATTTGCTGAAGCAACATCTGCAGTGGTGTTATAAGTGAATTTCAATAATTCAGCATAGAATTTGAGGTGTGTGCACTTGAAGTCTTTGAATTCTGCTATATTGGATTCAGAGGGTTTAAATTGCTTGATGGAAAAGGTTACTAGTGTAGTTCTTACTTAATCTGAGAGGGGTTTATTAGTGGTGTAGTAATGAAGCTACATTTGTTAATTAACAGATCATGAAAATTCTGCCCTCTAGTTGGGCTAGTAACAACCTGGTCCATTCAGTTTTTATTTATTAGATCTAAAAACGTCTGTGCATGTACTATGCTGGAAAAATAGGTACCCTAGTCAATTGTTGGGTAGTTGAAAGCTCCCAGAATAATCAAGTCCTTCTTTATGGGAGTTCATCCTTGATGATAAGGAACCTGACTTGCCAGTCTTCCTGCAATTCCTGTCTTAGTCTCACCACCAGCTTGCCTTCCAATGCTACTTTTCTGTCATATACTCTTTCTCCTTCTTGTGTAGCTATTGTTTTTACACTGAGATCCATAACTAACTTCCATGGTCATGGAAGGTGCCCTGTAACTTGAGATAAACTGATAATTGATTTTGTTTATAGTGATTTGGAGTTCTATAAGTTTCATTTGTGCATCTCTGGGAATCTGTCTAATGGTGATATGGTCTCGGAGAGATATGGACATGCCACCACAGTTGCCATTGTGTCTGAAGGCATGGTAGGCACTAAACCCACGTATGGAGGTAATGCTTTCTGGGCATTTAAACCATGTTTCAGTGATTACACATATATGGATGCCTTTTAATACAGGAGAAACTTAAGGTCAGGAAGCTTGCTGATTAGAGTTCTGGCACTGAGCAAAGCCACCTTAGTTTGATCCTGTTTTGAGACTGGTACATTTGCTACATTGGAATGTTCATTAACTAAACTTTGTCTAAAAAAGGTACTCTGAGGGGATACAGGACTGTAACCATTATGCAGAAACATTTTTGCAAGAGGTGCAACCTATCCCTTGCAAAGGAAGTAGGACTGCAAAGCATCTTGTTCCATGCTAACTCATACTAGATCCCCCTAGAATAACACCAATTATTCGACCAGTTGTTGAAACCCAGTCATTTCTTAGTACTTAGACATAATTTGTGGAGAAGGGAGGACTGTACTTAGTATCAGGGTAGTGGCTGTCTTCGTGAAATACATAGAGATCTTAGTCATGTGTCTCAGCATCTTCTGCATGTTTTTTCACCCCAAATCATTCACCCCATATGTGTGATATTTATATTTGTCTTGTGCAGGGGTCCTAAGGGTCCTTGAGACATCTGAGATCCTGACACTTGAAAGACAGCTCACTGGGCCAAATTCTGTAAAGTTCATAAAATCAGGCACATTATGCTAATATCAGTGGCAAAGTTGTGGATAAGAATGTAATATGTAAATATCTCATAGTGAATTCAGAATATCTCAGTGTACAATGGATTATCTCAGTAGTAAAGGCACAGTGTATATTACAGTGAACTATCAAACTATTTCCATTACCAGCTTGGTGGATATGGGTACCAGAAGGCAATGTAGAAATGGCCTCATGTTTACTAACAACCAGTTAATTCTCAAGCAAACTGATATGGTATGTGAGAGATGTAGTTGCACAATGTCTCTGGAATCAAAGCTCTCACATAAAAGCCCTCCTAATGTCAATAAGGCTGTCAGTAGCACAAATGCTGCACCCATCACACAAAGTTTAAGCAGATACATAGACCACATATGCCTTGGCACTTAAATGTAACCATCCTAAACCCTAAAGACCTTCTTGATGAACTACACATAACGGATCTCCTCATCAGCCATGAATACAGTCTTTCAGCACATAACCCACATCAACACATGCAGTCACATATCATGGAGCCTCTTCTTTTAAGCCAATAAGTCAAGCCACCACACGAACCATCATTCTGCTCATTGGAGACTCCATTGTAAGACACATTGATGTCCCTCTCACCAGGCTAATTAAGGAGAAAGTCACAGTCAGTTGTTTATCAGGGTCCAGGATCCACCACATTACATATGCAATCAGGTAATTGAGCCACAAGTACCAGTATGACTCAGTCATAGTCCATGTAGGTGTTAATGACCTGAGACATACCTCCCTAGACTATATGAAAAGCAACATCATGGAGCTCTTGGAATATGTTTCCCAGGCTGGTATGAGCCTAAATCTGAGCAGCATTTTACCTTCTCCAAGGATGATGCCACAATATGAACAGAAAATGACTGACTTCAAAAACTGTTTCTCATGTCCTTCAAAGAGGGTGCAATACTTGTCAGCATGAAATGAAATGGTCAACAAACCAAGCTGCTTTGTCAGGGATGGTCTGCACCTGTCCACTCTAGGCTTTTAAATATTAGCTAAAACATTGTCCTCCCCCATAGAGCCTTTTTAGGCAATGAAAAATGGAAAGTACTTCTGGCATAGCAAAACAAAACAAATAAAATCTAAAGGTGGTATTGCTCAATACTAAGAGTCTAAGCAACAAATTCCACACCCTACAAGCTCTCTTAACCCTAAAGAATGCTGATGTCTGTGTGGTCATTGAGACATGGTTTAAAGTCACTGAGAACACACTGGCAGTGCAAGGCTATAATGCTTTCCACACATTTAGACTAGCTACTACATATACAGGGACTAAAGGTAGAGGTGCCTTTATTTTACATCAAAAATAAATATATCTTAAAGCTGGCCAAACAGGACAATGCACTTAAGCTTCTCCATGTTCAAATCACCATGGGCAAAATCCCATACCACTTCCTTGAAAGCTATAGGTCCTCCTCTATGACACAGGAAACCCATAACTTGTATTTAACTAAGTGGAAACACTCACCATCCAACCCAATACCATATTCATGGGTGACTTTAATTATCCCACTGTTAACTGGGAATAATATATGACACCAAATGTACATGCACAGAGATTCCTGAATTTTGTAAACACAAACTCCCTGGACTAGATTATCAATACGCCAGGCAGGGGTGCAAACATACTGGATGTGGTCCTTACTAATATGGGAGAGTGCTAAACATCACCTAGTGCAATGTTTTCACAGATTAAGGTCAGACCACAAAATGGCCTGTTTTGAAATTAAAATAAAAACTGGAACCCAAGCTAATCCTGGAATATTCAGGAAGTATTCCAAGGTTAACTTCCTACTATTAAGTGATAACCTGGCAAAATTTCAAGCTCCCATAAACCTTGAGAACACCATAGCTCTCAACCTTCTATCTCCAAAATGAGGAACACTGGCTCTCATAATGTGGAACAAATGGGCAAATTGTGGAACACATACTAATGGCTTCTAACAACTTCACCTAGGAAGGCCATAGGATGGGTAAAATATGCTAGTTTTACTTATAAAGAAGATATTTTAATGCATTAGTATGATTCATTTCTATTTACCATGGATTTCACTTAAAATATTCCTAACACTGAATGTGTGACAGTGTCTTTCAGTGTGGAACACTCAGGAATTTTGAGGAACATGAACTTTTTAAGACCCCAAATGAGGTACGTTCCTCGTAATGAGGTACACTTACGAGGTATGGAGAACACTGCTGCCTACGCAGAACTGTTCACACAAATGCTATACAAACATGTTAATAGCTGCTACAGAGGCAGCTGTACCCACCAGGAAGAAGTGCAGAACTTAACTAAAAAAAAAAAAACAAGCAACTCTGGTGAAATCACATCAATAGGCTGTAACAGACAATAGCAAATCATGGCAAAACTTAGGAGGTGTAGCACCCAGCAGGATAAAAGCACTTTCATCAAACTAAACAAACAACTCAGAGGACAAATAAAGGCTTCCAGAGGCAAATTTGAGGTAAATTTGACTTTCTAGGCCAAAGACAACCACAGAGCATTCTTTAGCTATAAGAACATACACAGAAGTGATGGCAAAAAGCGATATAGCTCCAAAGGAATAAAGAAGCAAAATGTGCTTTTAGTGCTTTTGCTCTTTTAATTAAATAAAAACATCTTCAGAATCCAAAACACCACTTCCAACTATATTTTATAGACACAACAGCCAATCACAATAACTTACTCAATTCTTCAGTTAGTATCTTAGGATCATATGAAGGTACTAGGGTATTGGCTCTGAGGCCCTTACAAGCCTAGCCAAGAATTTAGTCCATGTTCTGGCAAATCAGTACCCGATGTCCTTGTCCAGCAGGGACACAGGTGGAATCCCAGGGGTGTATTTTCTGTTCCCCATCCAGTTATGAATTGTTTCATATATATATATTTATTATATCTATATATATATATATATATATATATATATATATATATATATATATATATACTATATATAATTCATGTTTAATATATATATATATATATATATATATATATATATATATATATACACATACATACACACACACACACACACACACACACACACACACACACAGACATATATTCACTTAAACACAATTAATAAAACAATCATCTAATTAACCATCAATTAAAATCATATAAACATTTTAAAGCAACACTCTCCAGTTACATTCACTATTTAAACCTACTGGAAATGTGTATTACATTTTAATATATAAAGTTTCTTTGTACAACAATCCCCAGGATTCACTAACCTTCCGTGTAAGATTAAGTTAGTCTTACATGGAAACTGCAGTCTAAGAGTAAGACATCAGTGCACCATGCATTTTCATGAGGGCTCGCTGCCTCAACTCTAAGGCTAACACGGAGCATGCACAAGTGCAGGGGGCGTGTCGGTCTGCCGAGCAGTCCAAAAATCCACACCCCTGCAAGTCTCTCAATTGGGAAATGTCAACTGACATGAGCGAGTCTGCTCAAATGTGTACATATCCAACACTACACTCCCCCACATTCTAAACCCCTGTACAATTATAAAATGTAAAACTTTTATTTATTTTTTTTTTATTATTCCCGATATAGCTGCCCGTATTTGCACGTGTTTGTGTGGGTTTGCCCATTGCTTAGCTACAGTTAGTTTAGACATCGAAGAGGATAGTAAGAAACTTATATGCAAATTAAGCAAAATAGCAATAGCGTAGTGGTCGAGCCTTCACACAAAGAGGAGGCATTCCCGGTTCGAGTCCCACCACTCCCCTTTCTATTTTCTGTTGGAAATCTGTATATAAAAATAATTCCTGACATTTATCTTTTAAATTTTAGTAAAAAGCATTGAAATGGCCTATGTAGTATTGAACAAATTTTATATATATATATATATATACATATATATATATATATATATATATATATATATGAAGGTGAAATGGCTATGCATACTGATGAATGCATAAGTAATGTATCTTAAGCAATGTGAAGAACTGCTAAGCAAAGTTTAGCAGTATTAAGCATATTTAAGTATAATTGCTCATAGCTTAGCACTGCTTTAACTAGCGCAATAGCTTTGCGTGGAGCTATGCATCGTGCAAACCAGCGCAAACAGAACATGTTTGCACATAGCTGTGCACCGCGCTAACTAGCACAATATCGGGCAATGTCGGGCACTGTAGAGCAACATAGAGCAGCGTTGGGCAAAGTTGAGCAAAGTCGCCTAAACACAGCCACACCTCCCAGCCGGTCTGGCCAGTAGTAAAATAAAAAGCAATGACAGGCCTCGAACCCAGGATACTGTGCACCATAATCACAGTACTGAACCACTAAGCCATTTCAGCTTTTCATAAGCACGCACTTTCAACACAAACACATACATATCAATGGAAGTTTACCATTGCTAATCAGGTGTGCCTTCAGCTGAGTTTTTCAGAACTGGCCAATCACAAATAAGTGCGGGAAATTATGCATATTTAAGCTCCATAGGCAGGAATACTTGCTGTAACTGGTTGTAGTTCCCATCTGCAGACAGCAATGGCCGGTGCTGGAGAGGGCTCTTGTTTTCGAGTGCAACGTTGGAGCATTGAGGAGTCAAAAGTAATGGTTTGGCTCCTTGTCCATAATCATGAGGATAGACTCCTGCGGGACCAGTACCAGGGCACCAATGCAAAGCGGAAGCCTGGGACCGTCTAGCTCATGAACTCACCAGTGCCACAGGTGTCCCTTGGACTGGTGAGCAGGTCAGACACCACCACACAGACCTGAAGAGACTCAAGGTGGGTCAACTGTACCAGTGGATCCAGGAGGTGCCTGAGATGGAAAATGCCCCACTACTGAATAAGTAGCCATGGAATTAAGTATGTAAGAATTGCTATTTTAGTCTATACTATGGATAGGTATGTCTCAATATCACTTCATTGACTTCATAGCTGCAGGTGTCCGTGCTGAAAATCAGCAAGCCTATGCTGATAGCCTGCTAAGGCTGTGCCACCAGGCAGGTTAGTAATTATCCAGCTTGTACTGTTATGTAAAATAAATGAGAGAGCCTGAAAAAAGTGTTTTAACACAATAAATAAAGGTATAAGACTTCTTCATGTACTGTTATATAAAATAAATGAGAGATCCTCTAGAAAAGTGTTATAAGTCTTTAATAAAGGTATAATTCCTGGAGTGTGTCTGTGTCATTTTCTTTGATATGTTGTTGTACTCTTGCATTACAGAAATAGTACTGTTGCATTAAGCGCTGTTAGCACACAGTTTGGTAGGCCCATATAAAGTGGATGAAGGGAGTGCCAGTAGCTTTTAAGCATATTTACAGTCCTCAACTGTTGGTTCATGCCCAGCATGTACAGGTTAATCTGGCTCATGAGTAGCTTGGTATTGTGTTCCCCAGAAATGTCATTGTGCTGGCAGAAATGTAGGGAGCTGTTAACATATAACTGATAATTTCACCTAAACATATCTAGATAAGTATAGGAAAGTAGAGCTGTCAGTGTACCATCTCAGCAGTAGTGTGTATGAGCAACTCACAAAATACGTAGCAGTAACATCTGCATCCCGGACAGTTTGTATGTCAGATGCAGCCCATGTATGTAAAGATCTAGCAAAACCCATTTCCCAATTTAAGGACAATTGGGTAGTGTAATAATACATGTAGGGGACGTATAACTGCAGTTAATAGGAATGTAGTGTAAACTAGAAAGATATATAAGTTGTTAATGGAGCTATCATTTTCCACCCTACTGTATGAGCATAAAAAATGCAATTCCACACCTCAATGGGTATGTCTAATCTCAAAACATTTGTTGGGACATATGTCCTATTGGTTTATAAATATTTGCATTTATTTCGATGCATGTGCCCTGTTCAAATACCACAATATTGGTGGCCTGTTACCATCAATTAAACCCGCATGCTGTTGTAATGTCCACTGTTGTTCTATATATGCATGTGTCATGCTTGCTGTTCAACTGTTGGAACTCTGGTGTGTTGGGTTAATGGGAATACTTCTGCATGCTTTTATAACTAATTGGGAATGCTGTTGACTGTTACTAACCCATATTTTCATTAAACTCTCCTAAACATAGGACGTATGGGAAGCCCGGTCCCAGCAGACCCACCTGTCCCACCTCAGCTGGCGATGGCACCTGGCACCAGCAGGTCCGGTGCCCAGCCTGGGACCTCCTCCTCCATTGGCCCTGTGCCACCTTTGGGTGGAAGCGCTGCAGGGGATGGGGCTCACCCCTCCCATGCAAGTGTGGGCAGAGGAAGGCCACCTATCACCCTCTGAATGGTCCGGGCTGTGGTGCATAGGGAGATTGAGCTTTCTGTCACTGATCCTCTACACCAGTTTGAGGCACGAGTGGCGCGACTCATGGGTGAGCCTGCCCCTCCTATGTAGCCCCCAGCACAGCCAGCCTCTGGGTTGTAAAGGTGCAGTGGTGACTGCCCATGAGTAGGGATCTCAGTTCCACTGTTGCCATCTGTGGGCTCATGGGCTCGCGATTTCCAAACATCCTTTCCCGTCAATGGTGTTCAGCCACCACATGTGTCATATTCTGCCCCTGTATGCGTCTTGTTTGTCTTGTCTGTTTACTTCCCCAACCTACCTCCCCAAATATACCTACTTCCCCTACCCCACATTCCACTCTCACCTGAAAAAAAAAAGGGCAATCTACTCCCAAAAAAAAATTACACCCCATACATAGCTGCCCATTTTGCACACGTCTGTTGGACACATACACTGATATTTAATTGCCAGTACAACATACTTTGTTGTCCTCACCCTCTCTCAGGGGTGGAAGGTTTCATATTTCCCTCCAAATTTATTGAATATGCACAGCTGTTGCTGTTAAAGAAATGGGCAGCTATGGACCTTCCCTATACCCATCCTGCACACCCCGAGCTGTTTTCCCTACTGTCTTTCCCTCTTTGTGCCCCTTTTTCACCACTTTCCTATCTCCCCATTTTCTTTTCTTTCAAAGAAATGAGCACAGGGGCTAGCGGGAGTAAGCACTATTAATCAATAGTAAGCGAGTTTGCACTAGTGTGCGCTTGTGTGTGCTTAGCTAACCATTGCTAAGCATCACGCAAACCTGTGCAAACTCGCTTACAACTGTTTAAAAGTGCCTTCGTCACTCTATATGTCAGGGCCCTTGTTCTGCTCAGCAGCAAAATAAAGCACCTCTGTCAGTCTCGAACCCCGGACCTTGGACAAACTAGACTGCATGAAGTACCGCTAAGCCACAGTAGACATACAACAAGCTGGTGTTGAAATAAATATATCATGCATCAGAATGAGTGAATGTAAAGGAAAAATAGGAATGCCATAACACAAAACTTGTTCTGTGGAACTTTACCAGCAGTTGTTGTGGAATTGCATTACATGACTGTGATAAGAGAACCAGCCATTCTAGCAGGAAATAATGTTACAGCAGCACTTTACAATCCACACACAGTATCATAGCAGGACAAACAGTGGCATATCTGATTAGGGCAGAGGACATACATCCCAACTGTGACTACTTTTCAGAGATGTCCCTGATTTTGAAACATATGTTAGCTGTGTCCCTCTGAATCCCTCTGAAAAGTACTGCCGTTAGGCAGAAAGGTGGGGTGTTACATTGAATGAATAATGACAATAATAAGAGTTAGACACCGCTTATACTTCAGAAAGGGTGTAGTAATCCATATGCACTGGTTCTCTCAAAGTAAGGTGGGGTGTTACACCTAATGAATAAGGACAATAATAAGAGTTAGACACGCTTGTACTTCAGAAAAGGTGTAGTAATCCATATGCACTGGTTCTCCCGAAGTAAGGTGGGGTGTTACACCTAATGAATAATGACAATAATAGGAGTTAGACACGCTTGTACTTCAGAAAAGGTGTAGTACTCCATATGCACTGGTTCTCTCAAAGTCTCCACTTACTGTCTCTATTATTTTGAAGGTGTATCTCACTTTTACCTACCTTTCCCTGACTCTGTTCAAATATGTACCTGAGTGTTTCAGAGGCCTGGCAGAGGCAGAAACACATGCATATCAGCTTTTCTGCTGTTACACACTGTGCAAATAGCTTTGGAAGGAGTTCCACAAGCATACCCTTATGTAGGAGTACAACACTGAAATACCAAAGGATGTAGCCATGTACTGGTAGCAACTGACTGTAACAAGGCCATTGTACCAGTGCTGAAAAGACCTGTGCATTGCACAGACAAATAATAACAGGCAAACATCTGGCTACCATCTGGATAGGTCTGCAGTTGGGAGCTTTGCAGACAGACTACTTGCCTTGATAAACTAACAGGTACACAGCAACCCTTTAAGTCCAGCAAGAAAACATTCACACAATAATACATAATGCTCTCTGTACGTCTGCATCCCTACCCAAATGTACAATATAGCTGTGTGTTCAGGGTCTACCAAGGATATAGGCAGGCATACTCAGTCCTGGAATTGTCCAGTTTTCATGAGCAGCCTGTGCTAATGTCAACACTAAAAAAGCACAAACTGTTCAGAAGTGAGTACATTAATATTCACAGTATAGCAGTTCACAAACAGTTCATGTGCCAAAAGAATACATCTCAATAACTACTTTTGTATGGCAGTTAATTGTATAAGTAGAAAATAAACTACATACTCCCATGTATCTTGTGTTAGCATTTGCAGGGGTGAGCACAATTTTACACTGACAAGTGTGTACTGGAAGTGGCAACATTCAGGTCTGAGTACAACATTTAAATCACTGGCTACACCCCTAGCTTCAGATATAAGAACGATACCAACCTTCTGACTTAAACAATGGTGTCCACAGCAAACAAGTATGAGCCCCACTTTGGAAAGCTGAAAGGGCTACGCCTACCTGACTTAGCAATTTATAGCAGTGGGTTGCTATGACAGTGAGTACTGCAATTACCACACAGCAGGCTGCATGCAATTACCAAATGGTGGCCACCAATTGATGCAGAGGCCATCACATGCACATGTGCAGATACCTATAAAAGCAGGCTGTACTTGCTGCCCACACACACAATCACTCCATTGCAGACACTGAGAGAGAGAGAGAGAGAGATAGAGAGAGAGACATTAACAGCAAAAGCAAACTCAAAAGCAAAAGGAACACAGAAATTAATAATACCAACACATACAAAGGAAAGGTATGTAACAGATATGTATTTACTGGCATGTAGTAGATGTTTTTGAAGCGTACTCTACACACTTTGAAACATCCATATGTGGCAGCAGTACGTATCTATGCACAGATGTTCAGCATAACTATTGCCATGGACAAATGTGTAGCTGTGTCCAGGGGGACATAACTGTGACATATGTAGCTCAGCATTAAATGTCAAACATCTGATCCATGTTATCTGTGTTCTGTACAGTAATGTGGACAATGGCTGTTTGGGGGAGTAGCGCAAACAGCTATATAAACATGGATGTGACAGAGTAACACATGCATGATAGTCATATTAACGTGTAGCTTAGCATTGGCAACTGCTGTACCAAACTAGTATGCTAATCTAGCATTTGTAGCTATATACACACCCTCTAATATTACTGCCTGCTCACATGTGACACCTGTTCATGTTGCAGCAAGGCCCAACAGGTCAGCTGTGAGGTCCAGGGACTTACAACAGTGTGGACCTTGTGTGTGTATGGCACACACATATGGAGAGATATATATGTGTCAGATATATTAACATCTGTACATGTGCATACAGCAAGGGACATACTGCAACTGTATGTGAAGGGTGGACATATATATGTTGGTGAAGGTTGTTATGTGCATATTTGTCTGTAGGTTGTAGTGTGTGGCAAACAAGACAGCATAAAGTGCTGGTATATGAGATGCGGTGGTTAAACACTGTGGGTGTGATTTGTTAAGTTTGCATTGTTGCAGCCAGTGAGGCTTGCTAAAGCTACATGGGCTGAGAACACCTTCAATGCATTTCTCACAAGACTGTGCGATATCATTACATTACTGTATACCTCAAATCCTTTGCATAATTGATATTCCTACCATGAAAGGTGGACTGTATATGTGCCTATATGTATATGTACACCAATGGATGTGTATATGTATGTATATATATATATATATATATATATATATATATATATATATATACATACATATATATATATATATATACATATATATATATATATATATATATATATATATATATATATGTATATATAAATATATATATATATAGAGAGAGAGAGAGAAAGTCATATGTAGTGAAACAGATGCCTGGTGTCAAACCCATGCTGTAAAGCTATAAGCCTACTAAAGCATAGTCATCCACTTTTACAAAACATAGTATCCCCACAGTACCTCATAGGTAGTAGCCCCCAATATGTTGAACAGGTACCGATGTGTACATACAGCCAAGTGTTACGTTATCTCTCCTTTGGTAATCACATTTCCAAAGGTATTTTGAAATTCCTCGGTGGATCACATAAGCAATAAGGGGTCTGCATGCATATCCACAAAGGTTGTTGTACACCTATAATGAATAGCCATCATTGACAGACATTGCTGCATTTGAACAGGTCTGAAATATACCTCAGGCATAAACCCTCACTCACACTATTCAATAGAAACCGTAATGAGTGTGTGTGACATGGATGACCTAGGCCAGGGATCACTGCAGTGGCTGGACTTGTCACAAGCATACAGATGTGACCTAAGATCTGGAAAGTGGCAGCACACTCTGGCAAAGATAACAGACATGTTCATGGAGAAAGCAGGGTTCCCACCTATGAAATAATTAAGGTCACATGTACGTATATACATTTGCCACACAGCTACCTGACATGTGCAATGCACATACTGTTGTCATTGCGATATGTCATACAGTAGTAAAAGCAAAACCCACAACACATTGACTAGCAGTGTCACACACATAGAGCACACACACTCACCAAGTGCAGGATTCAACCCCCTACCTAACTACTTTATGATACTAGAGGAGTACGCATTAACACAACACGCTATACACATTAGTGGGAGTTCTCTTTTCCACAGGTATATTTGTAGGATGGTGACAAGATCAGACTTGACAAAGATAAGTATACCACTTTTAAGGTGTTTT
Source organism: Protopterus annectens (assembly GCF_019279795.1). NCBI lineage: Eukaryota > Metazoa > Chordata > Ceratodontiformes > Protopteridae > Protopterus > Protopterus annectens. Next base: position 1,617,465,255 of record NC_056728.1, on the reverse strand, counting down.
AGTAGTCTCCAAAAAGGTTGCTCCTCTCCAAGGAGATACACACAAACAAACACACTTGTCAAGTGCAGGAATCAAACCCCTACTTAACTTCTTTATGATACTAGAGAAGTACGCATTTACATGACGTGCTATACACATTACTTTCTTCTTTCCACAGGTATATTTGTAGGATGGTGACATCAGACTAGACAAAGTGGGTTACATTAGGTGACATTAGGTGGGCTACATAGAAGGAATTTCTAAACACTTTGGCCATGTGATCATCAAAGGAGAGTTTACCATCTACCTGGGTCCCCAGGGCCATAATTACTTTCTCCGTACTTACTGGATTACCACCTATGTGGTAATTTGTGTGCAGTTTGTTTTATCCAAAGGGGATGACTATGCATTCTTTGGCATTATGCTTGAGGGCATTGTTTTGACACCAGGTATGTCTCTGTAAGACCCTTCTGAAGGATGTCTGTGTCAGCCATAGAGTTGATTATGGATCACAGTTAGCAGTCATCTGCAAACTTGTTCAGCCATACTCCTCCCGTGCTTGCCTGTACCTCTGAGCAGTATCTACTGAACAGGTGGAGTCCCAGGACCAAGGCCTGTGGGATGCCATTTGTGACTGGTTTAGAGTCGGACATGGCACCCACAACTCTGAACATGTGTGTTTGATCTGTGAGCCAGTTGGTCACCCATCCTGTGACATAGCTGTTAATGTTCAAGCAGGTAAGCTTGTCCATGATGACTGAGTGGGGAATGGTGTCGAAATGCCTTAGTGAGGTCCAGGTGGGCTGTGTGGACTACTTTCACCTCCATCTATGTCCTTGGTAACTGTTTCAAATAAGTCAACTAGGTTTAGGAGGCAGGATCTGCCTTTAACAAAGCCAAGTTGGGTAGAGTCCAGTGTCTGGAGGTCCCCAATGTCTCTGTTTATGGGTTCCATGATAATTTGCTCCATAGCTTTGCAGAGCAGGCTGAGTAGGCCTATAGGGCAATGGTTTCCAGATTCTGTTGTGGCACCCCCTTTGTGGAGCTAGTTGAATGTTGCTCTATGCCATTCTTTGGGTACATAGCCTGTGGTAAGGTTGAGTCTGGACAGTGAATGTAGTTGAGGGTGTAGTTCCTTTTGGGGCTGGTGTAAGATGCAGCCTGGGACACAATCCAGTCCCATTGATGCTGTGTTCTTAGCTTTAGAGAGGGCTGTTTTTACCTGCATGTCCATGAAGTCTGGGGCTCTGCATTCTTCTGGGATGGACACAAGTCCTTTTGGGGGTGATGGGGGGGTTGCACTGAATTTGTCCCCCAGGATGTGGGCAATGTAAGTTGGTTCAGTGTATTTCTTGCCATTTTGCAGTAGCTGACAGCATATTTGGAAGTTGCCACCTAAATGTTTGGTATAGCTAACGAAGGCTTTGTGGTTGTTATTCTTACATTCCTTGGCAATTTGTCTTTAGAAACTGGCCTTGGATTATTTTATGAGCGATCATTGTTTCTTCCTAATAATGATCAGTGATGCCTTTCCTTTTGTGAAGTTGGATCTATCATGTGTTCATTTCCTCCTTCTGTTGTATAGCTTATTTATGGGTGATGACCACCAGATTGGTTTCTTATGTTTGGAGGAGTGCATCTTGGTTTTATTTGGGATGTCTTGATCCATGCATCCCTGTAGATGCTCATAGAATGCACTTGTAAATGATTCGGCAGATTGTATAGCATTATCCTATAGCAAGGGGGCTTTGGAACTTTCCACTATGGTCTTGGGAAGTGTGCAGTTTGCTTTTGAAAATGTCTTCACAGTGGTTTCCTTGACTGGGGTGGGGGGGGGATGTGGATGCACAGTGTGATTACTTTATGATCTGATATTACCAGCGATGGGTTTATCTCTGTTGTGGAAAACTGGTACCCCATGTTGGTGATGATCAGGTCCAGTATGTTGTCACCTCTAGTGAGCGTGGTGACCAGCTGTTCCAGGGCATTTGAGTTTTTAAACTCTAGGAAACATTGGGCAAAGGACGTTGTACACAAGTAATTCTCCCACTCAATGTTTGGGTAGTTGTAATCTCCTCATATAATGGTGTTTGATAGGACCTTTATATTTTCCACTGTTCTCAGGAATACTGAGTGAGGTTCCTGAGACAAGGCAGGTGATCTGTAGCAGGCAACAATCTAATAAGCAGCTTTGCCCAATGTTAGTTGCACTTGCATGGTCTCCAAGGCCTCATGCTGTGCCACTAACCTGTAGGTGTGGGTATCCATAAGGTAAATGGATACACCCCTTCCTTTTGTATTTCACTCATGGTTTTGGGGCCGAAGATCAGAGGGATTGTGAGTGTTTTACATGGAGCATGTCCAACATCTCTGTGTTTGACATAGATTTGTATGTTAGGCAGAGATCACCTCTGAGTAGGCGATATGTGAGAGAGTACAGCTGGAGCATTTTGAGATGGTCTGTGTATGGCATGTATTTCAGGCTGATAATGCTCTTTGTGAGGTATTGCTGCAGGCTTTCCAGTTGTTGTAGATGTCTTGTGAGGTACAAAGCAAAAGGGGCATTGTACTCTATTATGGATCTAGTGAGTGATGAGTGGAGGGGAACAATGTCCTCTTCTATTCTGCATGAGACACCTTTTGTGATGAGGTGTGCCACATAGAAGGATTTCCTGACTACTATGGGGATGTGATTATCACAGGTGTGTCTACTGTCCACCTGTGATCCAATGTCTCTTATCACACTTTCAGTGTTAAGTATACTACCACCTATGTTGTAGTTCATGGCTACAAAGTTTTTAGCAAAGGGGATGACAATGCACTTTTTGGCATTGAGCTTGAGGCCATGGCTTTGACACCAGGCATCTGTCTCAGTGAGACCCTTTTGTAGGATGTCCACATCTTTAGTATTTACAATTATGGCTCCTAGTTTGCAGTCATCTGGAAACTTCATTAGCCACAGACCTTCCATGTTAAAGTTTACTTCAGGGAAGTAGATACAAAACAGGACAGGACCCAGAACTGAACCCTGTGGTACTGCACTCATCACTGGTCCAAAGTCATACTTGGAGTCTGCTACTTTCACAGTGTGTGTTCTGTCAGTGAGCCAGTTGGCAACCCATCTTGTGACATAGCAATTTATACCTAGTTTAGTGGGTTTATCTATAATTCCAGAGTGGGGGGATGGTGTTGAAAGCTGTGGCAAGATCTACATAGGCTGTGCAAACCACCTTACCCTTGTCTACAGTTCTGGTGACTGCTTCAATCTCATCTATCAGGTTTAGGAGACATGATCTGCATTTTACAAACCCAACATGGTTGTGGTCCAGAGTTTGGAGATTACCAATGTCTTTTTTTATAAATTGTATGATGATACATTCCATGGCCTTGCAGAGCAGGCTCATCAGGCTAACGGGGTGCTAGTTCCTGGGGTCCGTGGTGTCTCCACCCTTGTGTAGTGGGATAACCGTCGCTGTGCACCATTCAGCAGGCACAAAGCCTGAGGTGAGGCTATGACTGAACATGGTATGTTGGTGTGGTGCCTGTTCATTCTGTAGTTTGTGTAGAATACAGCCTGGGAAGTTATCTGGTCCCATGGATGCTGTGATACTGACTTTGGAGAGTGTTTTTTTACCTATGCAGCTGTGTTGACAGCAACTTTGCAGTCTTCCATTATAGAGATGTGCTCTTTCATGGGTGAGAGGGAAGGTAAAGTTAGCACTGATCCTATCTGCTAGAATGTTCGCAATATCAGTTGGGTCTGTATATTTAGTGCCATTGAGCTGTAACTCAGAGCAGATCTGAGTGCTGCCATGACATGGACCTGTCTCTTGGGCAGTGATCTCTTGAGTAGACAGTATGCAACAGAGTACAGATTGAGTTAAATTCAGTCTTGTTGCATGGGGAAACTGTTTGAGGCCAGTAATCCTCTTGTTGAGGTACTTCAGTGGTCTTTCCAGCTGCTGAAGGTGCCTAGTCAGATTCATCGCAATTGTGTTGTGGTACTCTCTGATGGGTCTGATGACTGATGAGTAGAGGGAACCTCCTTTGACCTACATGCAAAGACCTTGGCAGTTTGTGGGAACACATAGCATGATTTTCTGACCACTTTGTGAATGTGTTTCTGGAAGTAGAGATGACTATCCACATGTGTCCATAGATCCCTTATTATCACCTCCATATTTAGGGTGTTGGCACCTATGTGGTATTTGTATGACTGTAGCTTGAGGCCATAATTTTGACACCACATCTGTCTGACTGAGACCCTTTTTAAGGATGTCTCTGTTGTCCCAAACATCGATTATGACAACTTTTTTGCAGTCATCCACAAACTTTGCTAAACATAGCCCTCGTGTGTTTGACTGTATTTCTGAAAAGTATACACCAGACAGGAGGGGTCCCAGGACTGAGCCATGGGGGACAGAAGTTGTTACCAGCTTGTACAGGAGACCACAGTTCTTACCTTGTGTGATCTATCTGTGCCCCAGTTGGCAATCCCCCAGATGACATACATATTTATGCACAGTTTATTGATTTTGTGGATATGACGTGTCTGGGATGTTGGCAAAGGGCTTTTCATGGTCTATGTGGGATGTGTGTAGCTCATTTCATTGATGTATGTCCTGGGTGACTGCCTTGAAAACAGTCTAGCAGGTTTGGGAACCATGATCTGCCCCTGAACAAACCAAAATTGGTAGGGTTGGGTGTTTGTAGGCTCCCAATAGCTCTGTTTATGAGTTCCATCATGATGGACTCCATGGCCTTGCAGATCAGGCTTAATAGGCTTATAAGACAATAGTTCCCATGGTCTGTTGTGCACCAACACTTGTGAGTGTGCCAAACACTGTAACACATTCAACAGTTTCATATTCTGTACAGAGAGTGAGGCTCAACAGACTGTTCAGGTGCAGGGTCTGTTTGTTCTGGAGTACTCTTATGACACAGCCCGGGAAACAATGTAATCCCATAGACGCCATGTTTTCCGGTTTGGAAGGAGCTGTTTACCCATTCTATGTGTGATATCTGTGCTTTCACAATCTCCAGGTATGATGATAGGGCCTTTTGTCAGTGAGAGGGGGGTATGTATGTATCAGCCTATCTGACAGGATGTTGGCAATGTCAGTCATTTACAGTTTGCACTGACACAGGACATATATGAGTGTACATTGCTATTTATGACATAGCGGAAAGAAGTGTCATGGTTCTCTATGGACTCCTTCACAGATTCTTTTGCCAGAACATGGATTGGATAATGTTTGGTGTGCACTTTGTTTATTGATGATACTGATTGCAGGTTTATTGATCTTCTTTGCTTTTTCACTTTCTGTGAACAACTTAAGTACTTGTGGTACATAGTTTGATTATAACAGGGTTCCAATATATTATATGTGTCTGTTTTCATATAACTGTGTGCACAAGGCAACTGCCAGATATGTGTGGCCCAGTGCTGTACTCAGACATGGCCTAAGTGTGTGAGCATGCCCAGTATGACCTTTCAGTATGTTGCTGACTGAAATCCACTACATTTGTTGAAATGTGTGAGCACGCCCGGTATAGACATTTATATTACATGTGTGTGGAAAATCAAGTTGTATTTTTACTGCAGGGCTCACCTTTGTGTCATAAATCAACAGGGATCATGCTGTGCCTGCAGGGCTTCTATGAGACACTTTGCATAGACTTATCAACATTTCTACATACAGGGGGGACAGCTCTTCTTTGTACATTTCTACCCGGGGGCACACCTGATTGTTACTGTGGGTGTACATAGGATGAGGGGTTTACCTGACACTTATACACATTTGCTAGGCCTGCACTGCTATGTAAGGTACACCATTTCAATCTGTACTGTTGCCTATCGTACTGGCTTGAGGCATACTACTGTACTACAGATCTTAGCGTCCAGTGTCACGTATATTAGATTTCGACTTCATAGCCTACCCAACCCACATCACACCGCCTGGCCTGCTGTTCTCTGTCTGCATAAGCCTGTGGGGGAGGTTACCCATATGCCTCTTTAGGGGCATGATACAGCATTTCTTTGTGTTTGTATTAGTGTACAATTATCTTGCTGTGTCGGCATCAGTGAAATGCTGTCATGGCTTAGTGGTTCAGTACTGTGACTATAGTACACAGTATCCTGGGTTCGAGCCCTGTCACTGCTTTTTATTTTCATGCTGGGCAGACCAGACTGTTTAAGGAACAGTAAAGCAAATATGAGCATGTTTACCTGACTTTGCTCAACTTTGCCCGACTTTGCCCAACATTGCTCAATGTTGCCCGATGTTGCGCTAGTTAGCACGGGCAATTTTGTTTACATATACTAAATAGTGATAAAAGCTGCTTAGCACTGCTTTATATTGCTTAAAACATGGCAATCATGCCTCAGGTGGTGCTGCAGGGCTGTCTATGTTGGATGCACATGGTACACTCCCTATACATGTTTGAAAACAGGTAGTGTCAAGTTAGGCATTGCTTTTATTTTATGTGCGAGTCAGAGAAAGGTATAATTTCCAGGGTTCCTACTGATCCAGTGTATGTGCTATGCGTTGCCTCTTTGCCAAGGCCAAGGAATACTGGGCATGACTCCCTCTGCCTACTGGGGCAGGCTCAGGTTGTTCCTCCTCCAAGTCATGCTCTGCCTGTGATGGCCTTGGCAATGGTGGGGGGCTGTCTGGCCCTGCCCCATGCTGTTCCTGCTGCAGCTGTTTTCGCAGGATCATATTGTGTAGCATGGCACATACCATGACAATCTGGGTACATGTAGTTGGTGAGTACTGCAAAGCTCCACCAAATGTGTCCAGGCACCGGAACTGTGACTTGAGCATCCCAAACACCCGCTCAATTACATTTCGTGTTTGTGCGTGTGCCTCATTATGGAGTTCTTGTTCAGGTGTGTGTGCATTTCTGATGGGTGTCATCAGCCATGGCTCCAGTGCATATCGAGCATCCCCCACTAGGTGACAGTCAGGGATGTCCCCATTGGCAAATGTCTGGTACAGCTGCATCAGATGCCAGATATGGGAATCGTGGTAGCTTCCAGGGCAGCTAGCACACACATTCACTATTATGCCCTGAGCATCGCACACAGCCTGGCAGTTGATGGAGGGGAAGCCCTTGCGGTTGATGTAGGCCCTACCCCGCTCACTGGCTGGTGCTTTGATGTGTATTTGTGTGCAGTCTATTGCACCCACTACCTCAGGGTATTCCGCTATTTGCTGAAAAAAGATGCATATTGCTGGCCAATGCCTCACGGGAATTGGGGAAATATACATGATCACTGACATGTCCTGACATGGCATTCAGGAACTGGTGCAGTACCCTGGATGCTGATGCCTGTGAAATCCCCATCATATCACCGGTTGGTCTCTGGAAGGTACCTGTTGCTAGTATTTTTAGGCCAACACATACCTTTGTTTCCACTGGGATGGGTTCCCCTCTGTTGGCTCTGTGTGTGAGGCATGGCCTGTACAGCTCAACAATTTGCTGCAGGAGGTCTCTGTCCACTCTACAGTGCTCCACTATCTCCAGCTCATGTAGCCCCTGGTAGGTTACCCTGGGTCTGTACACTCTTCTCCGTCTCCTCACTGTGGGCTTCTCAGCAGCATTCGCAATGGCACCACCCTCAGCATCTTGCACATGTTGGCTTATAATAGCAATGGCAGCCCCTAACATTTTTTTGTCTGAGTTAAGCTTTTTAAGTTTTCACTCTTTGTATACTACAGTGTTGCAGTGTTTTTGAGAAAAACATGGTGGAATGCTGTTTGCAGAGTTTTAAGTGCTGGGCTGGGCTGGGCTAGTGTACTGCCTGTGTAATTGGCCGATTCTGATTTATTTCACCTGGCAGCTCTGCTAGTTCTCCTTGGTTAACTTCCTACTACTTCTTTTCCTTCCTTTTCCCTTTCTGTTTCCACAAGGGGCAGCGCCGAGCAAACAAGCGCAAACACACGCACACGAGTGCACACGCGCGCGCACACGGTGTAAGCACGTTTGCAAGAAATTTCAGATATATCCACGGCGTACACCTTCGATTTCTTGGTTTCAGCTTGGACAACTGTAGACATGCCTCTTGCAATCCTGAGCAACTCATGGCAAACACAAGCCACTCTGCTCCAATAAGCTTACAGTCTTTCAGATATAACCCCTCATGATGTCACCTATCTTCTACTCTACTACTCCCCTACTCCTACACTTACACTCTAGGGACATGGCTCACATACCAGGGAAAATTGGGATTCACTATCCTTATCCTCATTTGCATAGGATTGCCTACTAATGCTTGGTTACATCTCTCAAACTGAGCTTCCACCCTTAGCAACCACTACTCAGTAGCCATGTTGTCTTCAGCCTGCCATTCACCTGCATGGCAGAATAATCTTTTTATTAAACATGCCTAGTTTTGGCTATTTTTTAATTATTTTCGGGTTTTTAAAGCACCGCACATTTGCGCGGTGCTGCGCTATGCTTAAACCTCGGAGATCGGGGAAAAAAAATAAAAATTAATTTTTATTAACTTTCAACCTATAAAAATGCCAATGGCCATATATTTGGCCATTGGCATGCTTCCTCAACTGGATGCATCCTTTATTTGGAATTGTTATAGCTTCGTTTAGCTACTTGCAGAACGGTACTCCGTTACCAACAGAGTACATTTCTGCAAATAACACTACTCTTCCACGGACAGGTTAGTGTTTCCTGGATCGCAAATTTACCTAATTTGCATAGCTTTCAGCAGCAAATGAGGTAATTTGCATAACATAACACTGTACGTGCAAGAGTAGTTTTACGAGCTCTCATGCATGACCCTGCTGGCTATAGATGAATCGCTCGGCAGACATATTGCCTGTCTAACGTCTCACACTACTCAGACTCTGTGCAAGCCTTCGTGAATCCGGCCCAATTTCTTTCATTAACACTTCATCTGTTTCTGGAATATGTTCCAAAATACAAGCTTTTAGCAGTAAAAAGTCACTACTATGACAAGTAAAAAAATGTAAAGCTATAGGGCTCATAGCATTATTATTTTTCATGTCTCTGATATGTTCTTGCAACCGTAGCTTGAATATTCTTTTAGTCTCCCCTATATAATACAAATTACATGGACAAGACAAAGCATATACCACTGATTTAGTTATACATGAAAAGGCAGAAGTGGAATAAAATTTTACACCATTTATTTTTTCAAAACATTTGGTAATGTTGGGGCAAGGGAAGGTGCCACATTCAACATGTAGATTTAATTTTTTACCAGGTGAAACAAATCCACTGTGTACCACCATGTCCTTATTATTTCTACTTCTCTTAAAAGAGATATTTACAGTTCTACACAGATTTTTTTACCCCTTCCATATTAATTAAATAGGGCCAATAATATCTAATGGCATCAATCATTTTCTCACTTAGAATATTATATACAGTAACAAAATAAACTTTTCTACACTCCTGCATAGTATTAAACTCTCTATTATTATTTATCTTATTTACTAAAGGCCTATTATGAAGTAAGCTGGTATCCATTATTTTATGAAGGGCATCTAAAATGACATTTTCATCATCCCCCTTTGCTTGAAATTAATACGTTTTTATTATTTCCTTTTCTAGGCCCATTTCATCATTACATAGCCTGCTAACTCTCAATAATTCATTATAAGGTAGTGCCTTCAAAGTATGTGGTGGATGGCAACTATTACTATCCAAAATATTATAATCTTCAGTTCCCTTTCTGTGTATATTACTTACTATATTATTACTCCTAATAGTCAAAGTGACATCTAGATAGGTAACTGTTTTTCCTATCTGTAAGCCATCAAATTTTATCTGAAAACGATTTGCATCTAAATCATTTATAGACTGGGGAGCTATTTCAGCACCCCCTTACATAAAAAAATCAAATCATCTATATATCTACAATATAAAATAACAACTATTAAAAAAATTCAATCTATACAAAAACTCAACTTCAAAAAGGCCCATGAACAGGTTAGCATACATGGGTGCAAAAGATGCACCCATGGCAGTACCTTGTACTTGATGATAAATAAGCTTGTTAAACTCAAAAATATTATTCAAACAGAAATATAATAATTCCATCACATAATTACTAACAGGGCTATCATCTAGAAAAAAATCTAACAGCTTCCATACCTAACTCATGGGTAATACTTGTATATAGACTTTTTAATCTATAACTATCCAGTAATATTCTTCATCACATTTAACATTCTTTATTTTATCCAGAAAAAGGAAAGTGTCTAATATAAGAATTTAACTTAACTACATAGTTCAAAAGATAGGAATGTAAGAAAATTCCCATATTATGGAGAAAATAATTTTGTGCTGCTGCTACTGTGGGTCTACCTGGAGGGGGGGGATCACATTTTTATGTGTCTTTGGCAGACAATATAACTTAGCCATTGAGCTTCCTTTTACATTAAATTTATTTAGGGCATCTTTTCTTGTAAACTAGCCCAATCTTAGGCCTTTAGCTACTAGTTATTTAAAATTCATTATAGCTTGAAAGAAATCATCAATATTTACTGCCCTATATATTTGGCCATCAGATAAATGGTCAATACACATTTTCAGGTATTGTTTCCAGTGCATAACAATTTTTCTATCTTTATCTGGGGTTTTTCTAATTATGTCTGATCTTTTACATAAATTTAATAAAGACAACCATTAATTCTTACTCATATTATACAAAATGTCTTTCTTCTCAGAAGAGAAAACTTTCAGAACTTTCTCTAATGCAAAATTAAGCATCTTAGAAAATTGCAAAATCATCTGGTTGTTAAATGCAGGTATAAAAGTACTAGTAGAAGTAACCATTTCAGTATTTAAAGTGCAATATGCATTAACATTTTCAGCTGTTTCAAATGAAGAATCACAAGAGAAGAAATCCTGCAATTCGTCTTAACTTTCAGATACATTGTCTTCATTAACTGACATACTTCGCCATTACATTCAAAGTAATTAACCAAGTGCAGCTTTCTTATTAACCTAAACACTTCTGCTTTAACAAAATGTGCTCTATGTAGAGCTATTGGTATAAACTTTAAACCATACTTCAAAACAGATATTTCAGTTTCACTTAAATCAACCCCAGATAAATTCACAATACAATTATTCAAATCACATCTTTTTATACTGCTAATGCTAACTACTGTTCAAACATGTTTAAAATCAATATTTAGTCATTTTATTTTGTTGTTTGAACTGTTGAAAGTCTCTGTTACCTTCATACCTTCGTTTAAAACTGTTTTGTTGATTGTAACCATTCTGCTGTCTTCCCTGTTGTTTACCTTGGTCCTGAAATGTATTCTTTATGTAATTGGGTTGTTGTGGAGCAGGCAAAGGTGCATAGTCTGTATTTTCATTATCAGAGCCTGCAGAAGTATTAGTTCCATCTGTAGAGGCAAAGGAGACATTTTTATGTTTCTTAAATCTACCAGAAGCATTTTTAAAGCCTCTGGTACCATTCTGATTGGCTACCTTCTTAAAAGCCAAACCAGAATCATAGCCTCTAATGTCTCTTTGTAACATATTGATTTTGCATTGTATAATTTCATTGGAGTTTTCCTCTAACTTGATATTTAAAGAACATAACCATTGTTCAAATCTAGAACCACCCAGCTGCCCAGATAATTCATCACAATCAGCTGCCATTTCAGCCTTCACTTTAAGCTGTTTTAAGGTATCACATTCTATCAGTATAAGCAGCCATTCCCTTACACACCTATGGGAGGCAGCAATCCATGTTTTCTCAAACTCTAGTTCAGCTACATCAGAGGTATCAAAGGCAGCAGAAGGATTATTTACAAAACGTAACCCCCTAAGGGCAATGTCTGTATCCAAATATCTCTGCAAGCCTAAAATATTATAATGTAAGGCATTTTCTCTAAACAGCAGCCATTCAAGTGACTCTAAGTTATTACGGTCAGCTGTTGACAAATGTACTGTCTTAGCCTTACCCACTTCATTAAAAGGGTTTGTAGATTTTCCCCCTTCCTTCTTCTAACAGACACTCCCAAGTTTTAAGAGGGGCAGCATTGGATATAGAGGTACTCGTCTCCATCTGAGTTTCACCAACTGGACGAAAAGTAGCAGAAACAGATGCATCATCTCAAAAAAATATGTGGTAATTGTTGAAGCGATCTACTGGCCATCTCTCACCATATAAAAAAACACCAAGCAAGAGTTGAATAACACCAGACTACAAAGCCAGCAAAAAAATGCCACCAATCTTATATTAAACAATTTATTCACACTGAATAACACTCTGGCACCTCAGCGCAGCTTTCCTGGAGTTACAAAATAGTCACACCATGCATCTATATATATATATATATATATATATATATATATATATATATATACACACACACACACACACACACACACACACACACACACACACACACACACACACACACACACACACACACACACACACACATACACACACACACACATACACACACACACACACACACACACACACACACACACACACACACACACACACACACACACACACACACACACACACACACACACACACACACACACACATATATTAGCTTAAACACAATTAATAAAACAATCATCTAATTAATTAACCATCAATTAAAATCATATATACATTTTAAAGAAACACTCTCCAGTTACATTCACTATTTAAACCTGCTGAAAATAGTGTATTAAATTTTAAAATATATAAAGTTTCTTCGTACAATAATTTCTTTTTCATTAACACTTCATCTGTTTCTGAAATATGTTCCAAAATACAAGCTTTTAGCAGTGAAAAGTCACTACTATGACAAGTAAAAAAATGTAACGTTATAGGGTCCATAGCATTATTATTTTTTATGTCTCTGATATGTTCTTGCAACCACAGCTTGAATATTCTTTTAGTCTCCCCTATTTAATACAAATGACATGGGCAAGACAAAGCATATACCACTGATTTAGTTATACATGAAAAGGCAGAAGTGGAACAAAATTTTACACCATTTATTTTTTCAAACCATTTGGTAATGTTGGGTCAAACTAAAATCCTTCCACAAGGGAAGGTGCCACATTCACCAACCTGTAGGTTTAATTTTTCACCAGGTGGAACAAATCCATTGTATACCACCATGTCCTTAATATTTCTACTTCTCTTAAAAGAGATATTTACATTTCCACACAGATTTTTTTTTAACATTCCATATTAATTAAATAGGGCCAATGATATCTAATGACAGCAATAATTTTCTCACTTAGCATATTATATACAGTAACAAAATAAACTTTTCTTCACTCCTGCACAGTATTAAATTTTCTATTATTATTTATCTTATTTACTAAAAGCCTATTATGAAGTAAGCTGGTATCTATTATTTTATGAAGGGCATCTAAAATAACATTTTCATCATCCTCCTTTGCTTGAAGTTAATACATGTTTTTATTATTTCGTTTTCTAGGCCCATTTCATTGTTACATAGCCTGCTAACTCTCAATAATTCATTATAAGGTAGTGCTTTCAAAGTATGTGGTGGATGGCAACTACTACTATCCAAAATATTATAATCTTCAGTTCCATTTCTGTGTATATTAGTTACTATATTATTATTCCTAATAGTCAAAGTGACATCTGGATAGTTAACTGTTTTTCCTATCTGTAAGCCATCACATTTTATCTAAAAATGATTTGCATCTAAATCATTTATAAACTGGGGAGCTATTTCAGCACCCCCTTACATAAATAAATCAAATCATCTATATATCTACAATGTAAAATAACATAACTATTAAAAAAATTCAATCTATACAAAAACTCAACTTCAAAAAGGCCCATGAACAGGTTAGCATACATGGGTGCAAAAGATGCACCCATGGCAGTACCTTGTACTTGATGGTAAATAAGCTTGTTAAGCTCAAAAAAAATTATTCATCGAAACTTAATCCTAAAACTATCTAAATTAGTGCTTGCTTTAAAGTAATTTGGTAGTCTGTTCCATGCATCAGCTGCTCTCTCAGAGAAAACAAATTTTATACTCATCAGTCCTATACAATATCCTTCTTTTTAATTTCTCCATGTGTTTTGGGTTTCTAATACCATGATGGGAATGGATCATATTCCTAAATCAAGATATAATTAAAGTTCATGAAATTAGTATTGTTTCAGTCTTTGATGTTTGCCAGAAGTGCTCTTCACAACACCTACAATGTGCCCAGTAATGACTCCTTCTGCAATTCGTACAGTTACATGTATTGGTAACATATCTAAGCATGACTGTAAATTCTTTTTTATAAGACCCATTGATCCTACTACTATTGGAGCTGTGGGTATCTTTATTCCACATTGCCCTCATTTCTGCCTGCAACTCCTGGTACTTTATGACTTTATGTCTCTCTGTACATAAGACACTGTAGTCACTAGTACAGGTAGATTGCACAACCACTTAGAGTGTTTTATTTTTCTTATTTCTTATTTACAGTATGTCAAGCTGTCAAACTTTACAAAACATCTGCATTTAAACATTGTTACAGTAAATTTATTTATTATTTATTTATTTTACATTTGTTAACCGGGAAAGTCCAACTGGATATATGTCCATTTTCAGTGAGGCCCGGGGAGAAAAGCTCCAGAAAGCAGAGTACAAATACATTAGGAACACTAGAAACATTAAGAGATAAGTATAATATGCAGTTTTCAGTAGGGTGACAAACATGGATAAAACATAGTAGACAACATCAAAATAATGCGGCTTCAATTTCAGACAATAATACATGGAGTTATGGGCTAAGTCCCTTCAAGAATTTGTACACTTATTAGAGTATAAGATTGACATGCTTAGGGAGAGTTTGCAGGAACAGCAGGTGGTGATTAGTCGGGGTTTAAGTAGGGACACTGCCAATGCTGTTGGAAGTGTAATTTGAGGCTTTTTTTGAATTGGGTTAAGGAGGAAGGAGGATTGGTGAGTAAGTTTGGCAGGTAGCATATTCTAAGTTTTGCCTACTGAGTTGGTGAATAGTGAGTCCCCAGCCACATTTATGCTCTTAGTTATTTGTAGCAGTTTGTCAGCAGAATGTTGTGTCCTCAGGTTGCTGTATGGTTTGATGATCTTATTTAGTGCTGGTGTTTTTTCAGGTTGACATTGTATTTTGTGGGTTATTATAAGTTGGTTGTATCGGGGAAGACTGGGCTACTTTAGCCATCCTAGTTGAGTTAGGTTGATACAATGGTGGGTCCTAGAGGTAGCACCTGTAGCAAATCTAGCAAGATGGTTGTAACAACTAGCAAGTTTGGTAAGGGTGGCTTGGTTCAGGTTAGTGAAGGGGGGTGGCATAGAGGAGGGTAGATAGCAGGTGGGACCGAGCGATAATGGTTCTTACAAAGGGAGTGAGGAAGGGTTTGATCCTGTATAGGGAGCCCAGTTTTTTGTTGACAGATTTGATGGCTTAATTGACATGGATATCATAGTTTAGGGCGTTATCGACTGTGACACCCAGGAGTTTTATGTGAGCATCTGGGGATATGACTGTGCCATTGTTGGAACTTATACTAAAGAATGGTGAGGAGGATTTGCAGGTGGGGGAAAAGATGAGCAGTTTAGTTTTGTTGGGGTTTAATAGAAGCTGACAGTTTGCAAACCATTTTTCTACATCACTGAAAGTATTCTGCTCAGTTAAGGAGGAGGCGGTACATATTAAAGTAGAGTCATCCTCATACTGGATGCAGGTGGCCTTGGGAGTGATGGTGGGTAGGTCATTGACAAAGACTGAGAAGAGTAGTGGTCCTAGTATGGAGCCTTGGGTGACTCATAGAGTAATGTGTAGACGTGTGGATAGGGTATTCTGCCGTAAAAACTTCTTGTTGTCTATCAGGCAGGTAAGACTGGAACCATTTAATGGAGCTACTATTCAGTGACAGTTCCTTCAGGGTGCGGAGAAGCAATTGATGATTAACCATATCAAAGGCCTTAGAGAGATCTAGGAAGAGAGCTGCAGTAAGTTTGTTATTGTTTCGACTGGTATTGATAGAGTTAGAGAAGTAAATAAATTATGTAAATATTAAAAAAATCACCAATGAAAACTGGTAAAAAAATATTTCATTTATTTAATTTAAATATATGTCAGGGTGGAAAAAAAAACAAAAAAATCAAGTTTTTATAGATTTTATTGAATTGTGGAGTTAGTGCTTTTTTTCACAATGTGCATCACTATGGGCCTACAAACCATAAACATGGAATCTTACAGCAAAAGTGTTTAATTCTGATGGGTGGGTAAACAAAAAATCCATCAAAGAGAAGTCCTGTTTTAGATTAATTGAAGCATGAGAACATGTGGATTATATTTTAAAAGCTGTACATCAAAAATTCATATCAGAATATGTGCATGGCTTTAAATGTCACAGAGATCAAGAACTGTCATGTGTTACTCTGAAGTGATGTATGTACTTTGTGCCCTTGTAAGCTATAAAACTAAAGTCAAAACCAGATAAGGGTTTGTGTCTCTTGCTGGTGGTAAGCACGATATTTTGTACCTTGAGCTTTAGGTAGAAAGAAGCCCATTGTAGTCATTTGCTGAAATGTTTAGCTCTAAAGAAAACTTAAAGATATCGGTTAAATAAAATAGTGACCATGATTGGATGTATACAATAAGTGCAGGAACTGTAATACTGTTTAAAGTATTTTATATGTTTCACATTAAATCACTATTACAGTATCATAAGCTATTTGGGTCCTACTTTTCTTTCTTTCTTTTACTTTGTTTGCACTTTGTTTGACTGGATTAGTCCCAGTAGGCGATTGGCCTTTTTTCAGGGGAACCCTGATGTGGGTATGCATACTGACTGGGAAATCGGGCCAGGTCATCAGGGAACTTCCCTAAGTCTATTCAGTAAGTTCTCAATCTTTTAATCCACTGGAGTTACCATCAAGTCAGGCAGATGGGGCCTCAGTTGAACTTCTCATCCAAAGGCCTGCCAAAGTGACAGATTTTCAGAGCTTAAGGGCACCCTTCACACTGTCTGTCAGGAACTTGAGCAGAGCTTCATATATAAGACAAAGTGCCAAAAGCTCCAGAGCTTTCTTGCTGCCAAAGTACACTCCTTTGCTAGGCTTTGTGTTACCATAGGCTGGCTAGCAATCGTTCAATGCTAGGCAGATAAGTCCTCTGCTTGGGAAGAACTTGTTGTATTCTAAGTTTCTGAAGAAAAGTTTTTTCCTATGAAACATATTACTTATGTTAGGAAATTGTTTTGTATGGACGGTCATTCTGTTACACGGGATTTAAGTAATGGGGATGTTTGTGGAAACTCATTGTGTTTAATTTTTTTTTTTTTTAGCTATAGATATTTTTAATGTATAGAGTATATGTGTTTGGGTCAGGGCTGGTGCTTGCTTTTGAGAATTGTTGAATGTTGCGTGTGTTTCTATATATATATATATATATATATATATATATATATATATATATAAAACTACAAGAAAAACTTAGCCAAGCTAGAGTTTTCACTGTGTGATACGTTAAACGTCTTGTAATAGAGTCCTGTGGGATATATGCAAATGACACCTTAAGGACACCAGGAGTTTCAGCTGCGTGACTTCTGAATGTCCATGACTTTTTTCTTTTTAAGTCTTTGTGGGTACATTTAGGCCAATAAAGCTGTTTGCACTGAGTCATGTGCAGCTGCTCAGTGATGTGAATGCTGTGGGTGGCCTGGGCTGTGACTGTAAGAGTGTCAGATACGGCCAGTGATATGACCAAGAAGGTTAATGACAGAGCCAAGGCTGTGGCACAGGGTTGAAAAGCTACTGGAGTTGGGCATCCTACTAAACCAACACTCATTGAGACAGAGGAATTCCTGTCAACTGTAAGGCATCCAGGCAGCTCAGAAGAGTTTAGAGGCAGAGATGGAGGACAGCCAGAGGATTTTAACTAGTGATGCTCAGGATGTATTAATACTTTTCTCAAACTTTTTTGTCACAGATATTAAGCAGATTCTGTCATGGATTGTTTTATTGTATTTCTTTGTCTATAATGTGGTCATATTTTTACAATACAGTTTTTAGCTAGATATATTAATACTTTTCTTGACCTTTTTTGTCAGAAATGATAAGCAGATGCTGTCATGGGCTGTTTTATCATTTTTCTCTGTCTTTAATGTGGTGATATTTTACAAGAGAGTTTTTAGCTAGATATATCAATACTTTTCTCAATCTTTTCTGTCACAAATGTTAAGCAGATGCTGTCATGGGCTGTTTTGTTATATTTCTCTGTCTTTAATGTGGTTATATTTTACAAGGGAGTTTTTAGCTGCCCCTTTTACAGATGCTAAAAGTGAAGCATTTCTTAATACATGAGAGATTATGAAAGACAGACCTTCATTATCTCATGTAAGGTACACTTTTTATTTTAGTATCACAACAGCAAGAGAAAATGGCAAAATAGAATTTAGCTTGTTTGTTAAACGATCATGTGATTAGTGCCTTAAAATTCAAAGAAATGGAGATGAGAGAAAGAACTAGGTTAGTCAGAAATGTTTAATAATGTAATTAAGAGGATGGGTAAAAAGTAGATGTGTAGATAATTATAAGTATATATATATATATATATATATATATATATATATATATATATATATATATATATGTAGGTTCATAGGTTCATACTAGGCTATCTGCCCTAGGGCATTTATAAGCCTAGCCATAGTGTGTTTGGCTTTCGCCACCCATTTTAAATGAATTTTGCTATGCCCTTTTTCGAGATTAGTATACTGTGCCTCTGTCTAACAGTGACACAGAAGTGATACCCGGGGTAAACCTACGATCTCCCATCCACTCATCAAGATTCCTCTTGAAGAGAGTCAATAAGGGACTCTGCCTAACCTGGACTGGGATTTTATTCCAGAGTGAAGGGAGCCTCTGGGTTATGAATCTGTCTCTCCAGAATGTCCTATTTATTTCAGTGCTGAGGTTCAAGTCTCTAGAGCATGTAGCTCGATGGGATTTGGATTTTCTGAGGTGCAGCATGTCCATTAATTCCGGGTTGGACATGGCTTTATATGTCAGGCACAGATTGCCTCTGAGCAGGCGATATGCCACTGAGAAGAGCTGGAGTTTATTTAACCGGGCAGCATATGGCATCTGTTTGAGCCCTTTGATCCTCTTGGTGAGGTACTTTTGGGGTCTTTCCAGTTGCTGCAGGTGTCTGGTAAGGTACATCCCAAAAGGGGCATTGTACTCAATTATGAGCCTGATGAGGGATGAGTAAAGAGGTACGATGACCTCCCCTGATCTAGATGTGAATCCCTTCATGATTAGGTGGGCTATATAAAATGTTTTTCTAACCACATTGGCCACATGGTTTTCAAATGAGAGATTGCTATCAACTTGGGTCCCCAGGTCCCTAATTACTTCTTCCGTACTTAATGGATTACCACCTATGTGGTAATTTGTGGGCACTTTGTTTTTGCCAAAGGGGATGACTATACTCTTTTTGGCGTTCAGCTTGAAGCCATGGCTCTGGCACCAGTTGTCTGTTTCTATGAGGCCCTTTTGGAGGATGCTTGTGTCGGCTGGAGAGTCGATTATGGCACCCAGTTTGCAGTCATCTGCGAACTTGGTCAGCCACAGTCCTTCCGTGTTGGCCTGTACCTCCGAGAAATATATATACCGAACAAGAGAGGTCCCAGGACTGAGCCTTGTGGGACGCCACTTGTAACTGGTTTGGAGTCTGACATGGCTACAGCAATTCTAACCATGTGGGTTCTGTGCTTGAGCCAGTTTGCAACCCATCTAGTGACATAGGGGTTTATATTTAAGCTGGTGAGCTTATCTATAATGCCCGAGTGGGGTATTGTATCGAAGGCTTTTGCGAGGTCCAGGTAGGCTGTGTGGACCACCTTCCTCTCGTCAATGGCCTTGGTGACTGTTTCAAAGAAATCGACCAGGTTTAAGAGGCAGGATCTGCCCTTAACAAAGCCGAACTGGGTAGGATCCAATGTCTGTAGATCCCCAATATCTTTATTTATGAGGTCCATGATGATCCTTTCCATAGCTTTGCAGACCAAGCTAGTCAGGCTTATGGGGCGATAGTTTCCAGGAGCCGCTGAGGCACCACCTTTGTGGAGAGGGACCACTGTTGCTGTACGCCACTCTTTGGGTACATATCCTGTAGTAAGTCTGAGACTGAACAGTAGTTTTATGTTTGGGTTTAGCTCTTCTTGGAGTTCATGTAGGACGCAGCCCGGGACACCATCTGGTCACATTGATGCAGTGTTTTTTGCTTTGGTGGGGGCGGCTCTTACCTGAGCATCTGAGATGTCAGGGGGGCAGAACTCTGCTGGGATAGATATTTGCCCTTTTGGTGGGGAGGGGGGGGAGTTTGCGCTGAACCTGTCAGCTAGGATGTTGGCAATGTCTGTGGGTTCTGTGTATGTTTTGTCATTTTGGACTAATTCTGAGCATATCTGGGAATTCCCACCCAGGTTCCTAACATAACTAAAGAAAGTCTTGTGATTATCCTTAGTGTCCTGTGCAATTTTTCTCTCAAAGCTGGCCTTAGACAATTTTATGAATGCCTGTAGTTTTTTGCTGATACTGATCAGAGATGCCTTCCCTTTTTGGGATTTTGCTCTATCATGTAGTAGCTTCCTCCTTCTATTGTATAGTTTGTTTATGGCTGGGGTCCACCAGACAGGATGCCTGCCTTTGGAGGATTGGGTCTTGGTTTTATTTGGGATTGCATGATCCATGCATTCCTGAAGGTGTTCATAGAATGTGTTTATAAAGGATTCTGCGGTCTGGGCCATATTTTCCACAGGCCCGGGGGCTTTGAAGGATTCCACCTCGGTTTTGAGGAGTGTGAAATATGCTTTAGAGAAGTTTTACACTGTGGTTTTCTGGGCAGGGGGTGGGGTTGGGATGAATATCCAGTGAGATTAGTTTATGGTCTGATCTTACCAGTGAGGGCTACACTTCTGGTCTGGAGCATAGAGCCCCCATGTTGGTGATGATCAGGTCCAGTATGTTTTCCCCTCTTGTGGTCTGATCTTACCAGTGAGGGATACACTTCTGGTCTGGAGCATAGAGCCCCCATGTTGGTGATGATCAGGTCCAGTATGTTTTCCCCTCTTGTGGGAATGGTAACAAGTTGTTCCATAGCATTTGAGTTTATAAATTCTAGGAACCTTTGGGCTAGGGTGCTGGAGCTAGAGTAATGCTCCCAGTGTCTGGGTAGTTGAAGTCGCCCAATATAATGGTGTTTGGAGAGACCTTCATATTTTCCAGTGTTCTCAGGAAGGCCAAGTGGGGTTCCTGGGTTTGGGAGGGTGGTCTGTAGCAGGCTATAAACTGGAAGGCAGTTTTACCCGCTGTTAGTTGCACATGGATAGTCTCTGATGCTTCGTGCTGTGCCACCAACCTGGAGGTGTGGGTATCTTTGATGAATATTGATACTCCCCCTCCTTTTGTGGTTCGGCCCAAGTTTTGGGGCCAAAAAGCATGGTATGAGGTATAACGTGGTAGTGCTGGGGTGCTCTCGGGAGCCTTGAACCAGGTTTCTGTTACTGCACAGATATCGATGTTCTCCATGCTAAGGCAAGTTTCGAGTGCGTGCATCTTGAGGTTTAGACTTCTGGCGTTGAGTAGCATTAATCTTAGTTTCTTATCCCTTGTGATACCTATAGAGTTGGGTTTGTCTTTTGAGCCTTGCCTAAAAAAGTCACTATGGGGGTGGTAAGAGCCTTTGCCAATATCCGAAAGCCCAGGGGTGACAGGTGCAAGCCTTATCTAGCGAAGCATCGTGGCTTGTCAAGCATGTCATCCCAGGCTGACAGGCATTGGATCCCCTTTGAATGACACCAATACTTAAGCCAATTGTTGAAATTGATCATCTCGTCTTCATATTGTGGCATTATTCTTGGTGAGGGTAAGATGCTACTCAAGGTCAGGGTCATACTGGCCTGGGCTACATGCTCAGAGAGCTCCTCTATGTCTCTTTTCATGTAGTCCAGGGAGGTACGTCTCAGGTCATTCACACCAGCATGGACAATGACTGAGTCATATTTGTACTTGCCTTGGAGTGACCTGTGTGCTTGTGTTATGTGGCGGATCCTAGCGCCTGACAGGCAGCTCACCGTGACCTTTTCATTTCTAGGTAGCCTTCTCTATTATATATATATGGTTAGCATAAGGTTTTTATTAGAAGTATGGTGGGGTGAGCAGTGACAAAACTATGTATATGTTGGAAGATGCTAGCAGTTTTGGGGCATGTGATTCTGAATGAAGAGAAAAGTGTAGGATGATATACAAGGTAACAGTAGTATTATCCTGGAGAAATGCAGGAGCAGATCTATTCAGTCTTCTTTAGCTGATGACCACCTGTTAAGAGCATCCAAGGTAGAATGTAGTACTAAATAAAGAGAGCAGTTCTTTCACCATATATTATATTATTAATGTATTTGGTAGCTGTCCTTGAGGGCTATTGTAAACCTAAGCAATTTCCATGTTTGTGTGCAAAATAACCTGTCCCATGTGGTTATAGACTGGCCTTAACCATCTCATGGTCAAAAATTATATTACAGTGAAAAACAAAAAGGTCCAGCACAAAAAGGGTGATGACTTAAAACTCCTTTATTGGGGTTGCTCCAAAAGCAGACAGCATACCGGTTTCGGCAACAGCCTTCCTCAGTGCTTGATAACAACATAATGTTAACAATCCCTTAAACAGAAAGCATCATTAGCATACAAAAATACCATTGGTTGGTTAAGCAATCTAAGACAATTCATTAAGGTCAGGTTTAAACAAACCCCCCAGCCGAGTAATCCAACCTGATTCTTATTATTTAATAAAGTGTGCCAACCAAATTTAGAAGTACATTCAAAGACAATGGTTCAGTTAATGACTCAATGCCCAAGACAATTGGTCTCCCTGGGGGATTTAACAAATCCTTATGAATCTTGGGTAGAAGGTACAGATATTGTGACTGAGGGTCAGAAACAGTCAAATGATAGACAGTGGGGAGACTGACATTTGGCGATGCTACTTGCATGATTGCTGGATGGTGTGGAGGGGGGATACAGTTTTTTTGCAGGAATTTGTGGAATATTTAAATCAAAACAAATGGGGCATTCAGTTTACTTTGAATGCTCATAAGGATTCTATTACATTCCTAGATGTTACCATCACTAGGGATACAGACCGCACACTAAAAACTGAGGTTTTCCGCAAATATCCTCAGTATAACCCTCTTCTTCTTGCTCAGAGTCATCACCCCCGACACATCATCCACAATATACCCAAGTCACAATTCTTTAGAATGCATCGCATTTGCTCCTCACATGATTCCTATGCCCATTATGAACAGGATCTCCATACCAGATTCATCCAGAGGGGATATAGTGATAATAATATCTGTCAGGCCAGACAACAATCCAGATCTGATTTGTTACAATATAAACAGTCTTATACCGATAAAGACTTACAGCAGCCTATCTGATTGGTTACGACTTTTGGACGGAATATTCAAATGTTTAATCACATCATTAACCATCACTGGGACATTTTAATAGCTAATGCCAAGCTTAATGAAATTCTTCCTTCTAAATACTCATTTTCCTTTCACAGGGGACCCACTTTGGGGTCTCATTTCAGTCATTACAAACATAAGGTGCCACCCTCATTACAACAATCTACATTGTTTGATAACAAGGTTAGGGGTTGTGTACCTTGTGGACATTGTTCTGCATGCCCCCATGTATTTAAAACTAAGACCTTTACTAGTTCTAAGACCCCTAAGGTTTATGACATTTTATGTTATGGTAATTGCAGTACTGAGTGGATTGTGTATTTGGCTACCTGTTCATCATTCTATGTAAGACAGACGTCTCGATCATTGAGGCTTCAAATTTCCGAACACCTCAGTGAGATCAGGAACAGGAGACCTACAAATGCTTTATATAAGCACACTTTAATTCACAAAATGGCCAGGTTTATATTTACAGTTATTGAGGGTCCAGGGCCAATGTACTTCTAAAGTTGGTTGGCACACTTTATTAAATAATAATCAGGTTGGATTACTTGGCTGGGGGGTTTGTTTAAACCTGGCTTTAATGAGTTGTCTTAGATTGCTTAACCAACCAATGGTATTTTTGTATGCTAATGATGCTTTCTATTTAAGGGATTGTTAAGATTATGTTGTTATTAAGCATTGAGGAAGGCTGTTGCCGAAACCGGTATGCTGTTTGCTTTTGGAGCAACCCCAATAAAGGAGTATTAACTTATCACCCTTTTTGTGCTGGACCTTTTTGTTTTTCACTTTTATTGTTGCTGGTTTGGTCCATGCATATCTGTATGTGCGGGTGTTTGTTTATGCAATAATTATATTATCCCTAATGAGGATAACTGAGATCATACCATAGATAATTGAGGGGACCCAAACAAGGAAACAGAAACTGTTCCATGATGAAGCATA
The DNA here is from genome assembly GCF_019279795.1 of Protopterus annectens. Taxonomy (NCBI): domain Eukaryota; kingdom Metazoa; phylum Chordata; order Ceratodontiformes; family Protopteridae; genus Protopterus; species Protopterus annectens. Next base: position 1,617,440,813 of record NC_056728.1, on the reverse strand, counting down.
AACCAGTGAACCAAATTTCTCTGCAAGAGACAAATTCATCTCTGAGACATTTAATGTAATTACAGATAGTGTAGCTGTGGAATTAAAAAAAGAAGGCAGTCCTACGAAGTACTTCATAGCCGCTTTCTATGCAAGAGACAAATTCATCTTTGAGACATTTAATTCATTATTTTATTTTATTTAAGACATTTTTGTGGGGGTATGACAATGTTGTGATGTCATGTGACAGGGGGCCACAGTCCAGTGTCCTGCCTAGGGCTCCATATGACCTTGATCTGGCTCTGGTGACCATTACTTCATCCCATTGCATATACTGTACATTTGAACTTTTTATTCTTTCTTTTACTTTTTTTATCCATTTAGCATCTTTGTTATGTTCCACAGGGTCTCCATAAATATTCTCCAAAATGTATCAATTTATTATATATATATATATATATATATATATATATATATATATATATATATGTTTAGCATGTTTTTTTTTGTTGTTAGCCAGGCTGGTGTCTGTTCAGAGTGTGCATATGAATAGTTCTTACTCATGTTTAAATCAATATGTAAAGATGTTAATACTATTAACCAGAAGTTAGGTATTGCACCTGAGCCTGGGGTTTTCCAGTTAGGAGCTTTTCTTAACTTTGTTTCAATCTCTCTGACCATCAGAGCCAGATCCAGCAGTAGGCAACATAGGCAATCACCTACTGCAAATTCAAACAAATGAAGCCAGCAGCTGTTGGTACCAGAGTACAAATAATTTATACCATCATAACTGAGAGACAAATCCCTCAGGTGTCAAGTATACAGACCGGTTTCGGCTCAACAGAGCCTTCTTCAGTGAAAAAATATATATGTGTGCACATGAATGCTCCAACACAGTATATATATATATCAAAAAATGACAAAAAACAATCACAATGTGTATTTAACAAATCATGATTAACAAATCACAATTGATCGTTGAGACCAGGTGGAAACATTGCCCCAAGTCTTATTATCCATTTCCTCTCCTTTGAAGTCAGCATATCATGCCACTTTAATTTATCTTGACATTTACCCCTGATATAATCAATAATGCAAAACATAAAACTAGCTGTAGTATGTTTTAAACTGTGCTTATATAATGCATTATTACTACGCTTGTTTTTAATGTCACTGATGTGTTCACCAATTCTGAGACGGAAAGCCCTAGAGGTCTGGCCAACATAAAACACAGAACAAGTGCAGGTCACCAAATATATAACCCACTCTGAACTGCAGTTGGCCCAAAACTTGATCTCAAAAATATCAGGTGTGTTCTGACTGCTAAATTCACCAGTACGTGAGACTCTGTTACAAAATTTACAGTGCCCACATGGAATGCAACCAACCATTGGATTTATAATCACCTACTGCCCCATGAAGGCTAGGGGCCCAAAAATTGCCTAAGGTTTAAAAAAAAAAAAAAAAAAAAAAAATATATATATATATATATATATATATATATATGTATATGTATATTACAAAAATGCACTGCTAATTTCTTTTAAAATTGGATTACGATCCGATGGTTTGCACTGTTGCGTGCAATGTGCTACTTGGCTTGGCTTCATCCACTATATTGTGTGGGAGTTTTTACTTCTCAGGTACACAAAGCAGCAAGCACCACTAAGAAGGTGGATTGATCTGGCCTCCCTCCCGGCCTGACGGACTTAATAGTTCAGTCTGCTCATGATTCATCGGCAGGTCACACAGGCAGGAATATACATTGCCAGTTTAAAACTGCTATGTGTTACTGTTCTTTTTCTTTTTTTCTGTGGAGATCTGTGGCCTGCTCTGTTCATTGTTGACGTGAATCAGTCCAACTCCTGACACGCTCACTCATTATTAATAAGAAAAAAAATAATAATTTAGTGCTGTGTCAGTCCAGTCAGCATTTATTTTTGCCGTAGCGGTTTGTTAAATATTATTACTGTCTGACTGTCTGTATTGTATTTGTATAATTGTTTTATCATCTTGAAGACTAGGCTAGTTGGGGAGTACAGCTAGATGGCACAACCACTTCAGAGTGTTTTGTTTTTCTTATTTTTTATTTACAGAATGTCAAAACTGTCATACTTTAGAAAACATGTGCATTTAAGCATTGTTAGAGTAAATTATGCAAATATTAAAAAAATCACCAATCAAAACTGTTTAAACTGCATTTCATTTATTTAATTTAAATATATCAGGGTGAAAAAAAACAAAAAATCAAGATTTTATAGATTTTATTGAATTGTTTTGGAGTTAGACCCACAGTGGTGGTGCTGCGGTAGCGTTGTCGCCTCACAGTAAGACACTGTCTGGTTTGATTCTCTGCTAGAGTGTCTTCTGCGTAGAGACATGCATGAATGGGCGCACCTAAGTTGAAGGTTGTGTGTCAGGCCTGGCAAGCCGGTACATAAAAATAAACTGCCAATCATTAGCGGACCGGAGTCCCGCTGTGGCGACCCCTAACCAGGAAAAGCCGAAAGGCACAAACAAACAAACAAAATTGAATTGTTTTGTAGTTAGTGCTTTTTATCACAATGTGCATCACTATGGGCCTACAAACCTCATAAACATGGAATCTTACAGCAAAACTGTCTAATTCTGATGGGTGGGTAAACAAAAAATCCATCAAAGTGAAGTCCTGTTTTAGATCAACTAAAGCATGAGAACATGTGGATTATATTTTAAAAGCTGTACGTCAAAAATTCATATCAGAATATGTGCATGCCTTTAAATGTCATAGAGATCAAGAACTGTCATGTGCTACTCTGAAGTGATGTATGTGCTTTGTGCCCTTGTAAGCTATAAAACTAAAGTCAAAACCAGAGAATGGTTTGTGTCTTTTGTAGGTGATAGGCAAGATATTTTGGATCTGGAGCTTTAGGGAGGAAGAAGCCCATTGTAGTCATTTGCTGAAATGTTCAGCTCTAAAGAAAACTTAAATATATCAGTTAAATAAAAAAGCGACCATGACTGGATGTGTACAATAAGTGCAGGAACTGTAATACTGTTTAAAGTATTTTATATGTTTCATTTTAAATCCCTAGCATTGTTGCCTCACAGTAAGACGCTGTCTGGTTCGACTCTCAGCTAGAGCGTCTTCTGCGTGGAGACATGCGTGAATGGGCGTACCTTCATTGAAGGTTGTGCGTCAGGGCTGGCAACTCGGCATGTAAAAATCAACTACCAATCATTAGCGGACCGGAGTTCCGCTGTGGCGACCCCTAACCGAGAAAAGCCGAAAGACACAAACAAACAAACAAATTAAATCACTATTACAGTATCTTAAGCTATGTGCATCCTACTTTTCTTTCTTTCTTTTATTTTGCTTGCACTTTGTTTGACTGGATTAGTCCCAGTAGGCCAGTGGCCTCTTTTCAGGGGAACCGTGAGGTGGGTATGTATACTGACTGGGAAATTTGGCCAGGCCACCAGGGAACTTCCCTTAGTCTATTCAGTAAGTCCTCAATCTTTTAATCCTCCTGCATTACCACCAACTCAGGCAGATGGGGCCTCAGTTTAACTTCTCATCCAAAGGCCTGCCAATCTGATATATTTCAGAGCTTAAGGGCACCCTCCACACTGTCTGTCAGGAACTTGAGCAGAGCTTCATATATAAGACAAAGTGCCAAAAGCTCCAGAGCTTTCTTGCTGCCAAAGTACACACCTTTGCTAGGCTTTGTGGAACCATAGGCTGGCTAGCAATCATTCAGTGCTAGGCAGATAAGTCCCCTGCTTGGGAAGAACTTGTTATATTCTAAGTTTCTGAAGAATAGTTTTTCCTATGAAACATATTATTTATGTTAGGAAATTGTTTTGTTTGATTGTCATTCTGTTTGGATTAAGTAATGGGGATGTTTGTGGAAACTTATTGTGTTTAAATCTTTTTTTTTTTTTAGCTATAGATATTTTTAATGTATAGAGTATATGTGTTTGGGGCAGGGTTGGTGCTTGCTTTTGGGAATTGTTGAATGTTGTGTGGATTTATATATATATATATATATATATATATATATATATATATATATATATATATATATACATCAAACTACAAGAAAAACTTAGCCAAGCTAGAGTTTTCACTACATGATACGTTAAACATCTTGTAATGGAGGCTCATGGGATATATGCAAATGACACCTTAAGGACATCAGGTGTTTCAGCTGCATGGCTTCTGAATGTCCACGACTTTTTTCTTTTTAAGTCTTTGTGGGTGCATTTAGGCCAATAAAGCCTTCTGCACTGAGTCACTTGCAGGTGCTCAATGATGTAAATGCTGTGGGTGACCTGGGCTGTGACTGTAAGAGTGTCAGATACGGCCAGTGATATGACCAAGAAGGTTAATGACAGAGCCAAGGCTGTGGCACAGGGTTGAAAAGCTACTGGAGTTGGGCATCCTACTAAACCAACACTCATTGAGACAGAGGAATTCCTGTCAACTGTAAGACATCCAGGCAGCTCAGAAGAGTTTAGAGGCAGAGATGGAGGACAGCCAGAGGATTTTAACTAGTGATGCTCAGGCTGTATTAATACTTTTCTCAAACTTTTTTGTCACAGATATTAAGCAGATTCTGTCATGGATTGTTTTATTGTATTTCTTTGTCTATAATGTGGTCATATTTTTACAATACAGTTTTTAGCTAGATATATTAATACTTTTCTTGACCTTTTTTGTCAGAAATGATAAGCAGATGCTGTCATGGGCTGTTTTATCATTTTTCTCTGTCTTTAATGTGGTGATATTTTACAAGAGAGTTTTTAGCTAGATATATTAATACTTTTCTCAATCTTTTCTGTCACAAATGTTAAGCAGATGCTGTCATGGGCTGTTTTGTTATATTTCTCTGTCTTTAATGTGGTTATATTTTACAAGGGAATTTTTAGCTGCCCCTTTTACAGATGCTAAAAGTGAAGCATTTCTTAATACATGAGAGATTATGAAAGATAGACCTTCATTATCTCATGCAAGGTACACTTTTTATTTTAGTATCACAACAGCAAGAGAAAATGGCAAAATAGAATTTAGCTTGTTTGTTAGATAAAAGATCATGTGATTAGTGCTTAGAAATTGAAAGAAATGTGTGTGAGAGAAAGAACTAGATTAGTCAGAAATGTTTAATAATGTAGTTAAGAGGATGGGTAAAAAGCAGGTTTGTAGATAATTATATATATATATATATATATATATATATATATATATATATATGTGTATATATATATATGTATAGATATATATATATATATATATATATATATATATATATATATATATATATATATATATGGGTAGCATAAGGTTTACATTAGAAGTATGGTGGGGTGAGCAGTGACAAAACTATGTATATGTTGGACGATGCTCGAAAAACTATTCAGGTATTGGTGATGAGCAGTTTTGGGGCATGTGATTCTTTATGAAGAGAAAAGTGTAGGATGATATTCAAGTTAACAGTTGTATTATCCTGGAAAAATGCAGGAGCAGATCCATTCAGTCTTCTTTAGCTGATGACCACCTGTTAATAGCATCCAAGGTAGAATGTTGGAGTATATAAAGAGAGCAGTTCTTTCACCATATATTATATTATTAATGTATTTGCTAGCTGACCTTGAGGGCCATTTTAAACCTAACCAATTTCCATTTTTGTGTGCAAAATAACCTATTCCATGAGGTTATAGACTGGTCTTAACCATCCTCATGATCAATAATTATATTACCCCTAATGAGGATAACTGAGATCATACCATAGGTAATTGAGGGGACCCAAACAAGGAAACAGAAACTGTTCCATGATGAAGCATAAACCAGTGAACCAAATTTCTCTGCAAGAGACAAAGTCATCTTTGAGATATTTAATGTAATTACAGATAGTGTAGCTGTGGAATTAAAAAAAAGAAGGCAGTCCTACGAATTATTTCATAGCCGCTTTCTCTGCAAGAGACAAATTCATCTTTGAGACATTTAATTCATTATTTTATTTTATTTTATTTTAGTTAAGACATTTTTGTATGGGGGGTATAATGATGTTATGATGTCATGTGAGAGAGGGCCACAGTCCAGTGTCCTGCCTAGGGCCCCATATGACCTTGATCTGGCTCTGGTAACCATTACTTCATCCCATTGCATATCCTGTACGTTTGACCTTTTTATTCTTTCTTTTACTTCTTTTATCCATTTAGCATCTTTGTTATGTTCCACAGGGTCTTCATAAATATTCTCCAAAACGTATCTATTTCTTCTTTTTTTTGTGGTGTTTTCAATTCCTTTTGCCTTGTTTCCCAATTCTCTATAAAACATTTGGGTTATCAATAAATTCCTTATTTTGTACTTTTCATTTATATTTATCTGCGTATCTTCTAATTTTTTTCTACCTCTGCTGATATTTTTAGTTTATTTGTGATAGTGCACAATAGATCCTGATCTATTCTGATACTGTCCATTGCTTTTATCATGTCTATAATTCTGAGTAGTTTTGTTGATCTGTTCCCTCTTCTATACTCTTCTAACAGTGACACTTCTTGTCTTAAATTGTTTTACAGTTTTCTCTATTCGATACTTCCATGATGGCATTCAATTTCTCCCCTTCTTTTCCCTTACTACCCTGTATTTTTGTGGTAAGACTTTATCTGTTATTAATTTAACTTCACAGTAAAATATCATATTTATTTCTGTTATATTGCATGAATTTCTGTGGACAGTCTTAATTACTGTGTTCATTTGTTTTATCAAACTTCTAACTTTCTGAGTTTATTTGACTTTTGGTAATCTGTTTCTTTCACTGATCTAAACATGTCTAGCTCTATTAAATCAAGTCACTCTTCTCTTAAGTCATTTTTCTCTAAAATGAGGGCATATTCTTTGTTCTCCATTTCCTGTGGGCATTCAATAGGTAGTTCCACCACTTCTTTCTGTGCCATATTCTCTTTGGTTTCATCCTGTGTCATCCATTGCTGTTTCATATGGGGACTCACTGGCCTATCACCCCACAAGATTGTCTGCGTCAGAGTTGCCACAGTTTCCTGTTCCTCCCCTTGCTGTGCAACTCCAAATGGATATTTGCACTGGTTTCCTGTGGAAGGCTGAAAAGTATTTTCGTTTGGCAAGTGATCAGATGTTTCCTGCTCCATTGGTTTACTCAGGGCTCTAGCACCCCAAGAAGAGGAGGAAATAGGTGGAGTTGAAGAGGAATGGCAGCTCCTAAAAACAGCATGTGTTAGGACTACAGAAAAGATATGTGGCCTAGCCAGGTATGGAAATAAGGTACATAAGGAAAGCTGATGGTGGAATGCAGAAGCCCAGGAAGTCATCAAAAGAAAGAAGGAGTGCAGGAAGAAATGGGAGGTAGAAAAGACTGACCAGGCTAGGAAGGACTACTGGTTGGCTAACAAAGAAGCTAAAAAAGAAGTTGGAATAGCAAAGAATAGGGTATCTGAGATACACTACCAACTTCTGGAAACCGACTCAGTAAGGGGCACAAAGAAACTATACCAGGTTGCAAGGCAAAGACAGAAAGATAAAGAAGATAGTCAGACACCTTTTATAAGGGATGCCAGAAACAACCTGTTTAGCGGTACACAGGACATCAAAGGCAGATGGAAGGAGTATTTCCAGCAGCTTCTGAATGAAGAAAACCCCACAGAAGCTGTACTGCCCCAAAGACAGCCTACAATTATGGAAGAAGAGGAGCCCACCTTAGAAGAAGTAAGAACAGCACTGTTTGCTGAATTTTGTTATTTGCTAGTAATTACAGGTGTGGGGGTAGTCACATTCTTTGATTTCCTGTCCTTGCCTATTTAAGTGGTACAGTGTGAAATATTTTCTGCTTAAAAACCTCAGCTTTGGCCGGCTAAGAACTTGCTATATTCAACTGGACGTATAAGAGAATTTAAGTACCTTTATCTGCTTTTTTTCCCAAAAAATACAGTATTTAAATTGATTTTAACTGTGTGGAAGGAATATTAGCTGAACTGGAAGTTTTCACTCTGCTCTTCAGTGTGGAAGGAATATTAGATAAACTGGAAGTTCGTCAGTGTTTGCTGAATTTTGTTATTTGCTAGTAATTACAGGTGTGGGGGTAGTCACATTCTTTGATTTCCTGTCCTTGCCTATTTAAGTGGTACAGTGTGAAATATTTTCTGCTTAAAAACCTCAGCTTTGGCCGGCTAAGAACTTGCTATATTCAACTGGACGTATAAGAGAATTTAAGTACCTTTATCTGCTTTTTTTTTCAAAAAATACAGTATTTAAATTGATTTTAACTGTGTGGAAGGAATATTAGCTGAACTGGAAGTTTTCACTCTGCTCTTCAGTGTGGAAGGAATATTAGCTGAACTGGAAGTTAGTCAGTGTTTGCTGAATTTTGTTATTTGCTAGTAATTACAGGTGTGGGAGTAGTCACATTCTTTGATTTCCTGTCCTTGCCTATTTAAGTGGTACAGTGTGAAATATTTTCTGCTTAAAAACCTCAGCTTTGGCTGGCTAAGAACTTGCTATATTCAACTGGACGTATAAGAGAATTTAAGTACCTTTATCTGCTTTTTTTCAAAAAAATACAGTATTTAAATTGATTTTAGCTGTGTGGAAGGAATATTAGCTGAACTGGAAGTTTTCACTCTGCTCTTCAGTGTGGAAGGAATATTAGCTGAACTGGAAGTTAGTCAGTGTTTGCTGAATTTTGTTATTTGCTAGTAATTACAGGTGTGGGGGTAGTCACATTCTTTGATTTCCTGTCCTTGCCTATTTAAGTGGTACAGTGTGAAATATTTTCTGCTTAAAAGCTTTGCCGGCTAAGAACTTGCTATATTCAACTGGACGTATAAGAGAAATTAAGTACCTTTATCTGCTTTTTTTTTCAAAAAAATACAGTATTTAAATTGATTTTAACTGTGTGGAAGGAATATTAGCTGAACTGGAAGTTTTCACTCTGCTCTTCAGTGTGGAAGGAATATTAGCTGAACTGGAAGTTAGTCAGTGTTTGCTGAATTTTGTTATTTGCTAGTAATTACAGGTGTGGGGGTAGTCACATTCTTTGATTTCCTGTCCTTGCCTATTTAAGTGGTACAGTGTGAAATATTTTCTGCTTAAAAACCTCAGCTTTGGCCGGCTAAGAACTTGCTATATTCAACTGGATGTATAAGAGAATTTAAGTACCTTTATCTGCTTTTTTTTTTTTCAAAAAAATACAGTATTTAAATTGATTTTAACTGTGTGGAAGGAATATTAGCTGAACTGGAAGTTTTCACTCTGCTCTTCAGTTAGTCCCATCCACCCTCCCTGTTTTTGTTTTGTTGTTAATCTTAGTGGCCTTGCAGCTGCCTGCCCCTCTTGTAAATTTGTGTTTGGATACTCCTTCTGGGCCCATCTCATTTGCTCACTCAACTGAGTGCAGTGAGATCATATTCTGATTTCAGGCACTCCTACTGTGTACTAAGAGAGCATCTGGGAAACAGAAAAAAAAAAAAAAAAAAAAAAAAAATTTAAGCTTGTTTCCTGCCTTTCCTGTTAAGTGGTATAGACTATTTGTAGGCTTCTGAGCCTCCAAGCCCTTCTGTGTTGGAGGGAAGCCTTCTAGCTTAGTTGTTTTCCCTATAACTACCCAGTTTTCTAGTTTCAGCACTCAAATCTGTTTCTTTGATCTCAGCACTTGTTCAGAAAAAAAAAAAAAAAAAAAAAAATTTCATCTGCTTTTACTGTACTTGTGTTTCTACCTACTTTTTTACTTTTGCATCATCTTAAAAGTACTCAATTGTATTTATTACTGCTTGGTGTAACTCATTCTAAGCCTTCTGGTTTAAACACTTGGGCTTCGGACCAGTTGTTTTGCACTGAGAGGGTTTGTGGTCTGCACTGTAGTGGCAGAACAGGTAGCTTACATCCTTCTAGGTTGGGAACTGCTGATTGAGGGCTCAGTGTCTGTTATTCTAAAAGTGTATTAATTCTGGTTTAAGCACTTGGGCTTTCAGGCCAGTTATTTTACATTAAGAGGGTTCATGGTCTGCACTCTTGTGGGAGGAGAGGCTGGACTCTGCCCTTCTGAGCTGGGAATTTCTGATTGAAGGCTTATAGTGCATGCATATCTAAACTGCTTCTTACTGAAGTTGGTGCGCCTTGTTTGCTGTGGCATAGACTGGATTCGGGCCTGCTGGATCTAGCTTTGTTTGTGTAACTTGAGCACTAATCCAGGCATTCTCTAAAGTATTCAATTGTATTTATTACTGCTTGGTAGTAACTTGATTAAAGTTTAGCTGTCATTCTAAGTCTTTTGGATTAAGCACTTGGGCTTCAGACCAGTTGTTTTACATTAGGAAGGTTTGTGGCATGCACTGTGGTGGCAGGACAGGTAGCTTTCATCCTTCTAAGTTGGGAACTGCTGATTGAGAGCCCAGTGTCTGTTATTCTTAAAGTGTATTAGTTCTGGTTTAAGCACTTGGGCTTCAGGCCAGTTATTTTACATTAAGAAGGTTTGTGGTCTGCACTCTTGTGGGAGAAGAGGCTGAACTCTGCCCTTCTGAGCTGGGAATTTCTGGTTAAAGGTTTATAGTGCCTGAATATTTGAACTGTATCTTACTGAAATTGGTACACCTTGTTTGCTGTAGCATAGACTAGATCCAGGCCTGCTGAATATAGCTTTGTTTATATGCTTGTTGTTTGTTTGCTTGTTATTTCCCTGGAATGCTAATTCCACCTAATACGTGCTTCTCAGCGCTTCTGTGGATCACTAGTGATATCTGCATTGCTTACTGTACTTATTTCCTTGTTTCACTTGAAAGAAAGTTACTGTTTGCCGTTTTTGCATTTAAGTTACCTGTAACACATTGCACTTAAGTTACCTGGCACTTGCTCACTAAAGCAATTATATAAGTCAGCACTAAAAATTAAAAGCACTACACCCTCACTCCCCACTGGCCCTGGTTTTCAATTATTAAGGAATTCCCAATATTATTCTAGCATGTCCAAAGGTCAGTTGTCAATCTCCTCTCCGGTCCAGCTGGTGAATCTGGGAATCTTGAGGCAATGTTACAACTGCCTCATGTACACAGACAACCCTCTCCTCCTCCCAACAAATTCCAACACATGTGAGAGATGCAACCATATAGCCAAACTGGAGGCTAAGCTCTCTCAACTCAGTACTGGCATAACCAGTCAGGAGGAGAAGGAAACCACACTCACTACAATTCCAGTCTCACATAGACCTACCACGACAGCAAACCAAACACATAATCACACAAAACATACTCGGAGGCTCTAAATAAAGATCTGCCGAAGCAGCAGAGACCTCCAAAGCAGACACCCAAGAAGCCGCTACCCCAAAACAAAACACGTGCAACACATATCTCACAAAACCAGTGTGCCAAACAGTCACAGCCCTTAAGACTAAACAACACACCTGATACACTTGTAATAGGTGACTCTATCGTCAGGCACACTGACGTCCTGCTCACCAGGCTGAACAAGGAGAGGGCCATGGTGAGCAGCCTGTCAGGTGCTAGGATCCGCCACATAACACAAGCACTCAGGTCACTCCAAGGCAAGTACAAATATGACTCAGTCATTGTCCATGCTGGTGTGAATGACCTGAGACGTACCTCCCTGGACTACATGAAAAGAGACATAAAGGAGCTCTCTGAGCATGTAGCCCAGGCCGGTATGACCCTGACCTTGAGTAGCATCTTACCCTCACCAAGAATGATGCCACAATATGAAGACAAGATGATCAATTTCAACAATTGGCTTAAGTACTGGTGTCATTCAAAGGGGATCCAATGCCTGTCAGCTTGGGATGATATGCTCGACAAGCCACGATGCTTCGCTAGGGACGGCTTACACCTGTCACCCCTGGGCTTTTGGATATTGGCAAAGGCTCTTGCTACCCCCATAGTGCCTTTTTTAGGCAAGGCTCAAAAGACAAACCCACCTCCATAGGTATCACAAGGGATAAGAAACTAAGAGTAATGCTACTCAACGCCAGAAGTCTAAACCTCAAGATGCACGCACTCAAAACTCTCCTTAGCATGGAGAACATCGATATCTGTGCAGTAACAGAAACCTGGTTCAGGGCTCCCGAGCACCCCAGCACTACCAGGTTATACCTCATACCATGCTTTTCGGCCCCAAAACTTGGACCGAACCACAAAAGGAGGGGAGTATCGATATTCATCAAAGATACCCACACCTCCAGGTTGGTGGCAAAGCACGAAGCATCAGAGACTATCCATGTGCAACTAACAGTGGGTAAAACTGCCTTCCAGTTTATAGCCTGCTACAGACCACCCTCCCAAACCCAGGAACCCCACTCGGCCTTCCTGAGAACACTGGAAAATATGAAGGTCTCTCCAAACACCATTATATTGGGCGACTTCAACTACCCAAACATAGACTGGGAGCATTACTCTAGTTCCAACACCCTAGCCCAAAGGTTCCTAGAATTTATAAACTCAAATGCTATGGAACAACTTGTTACCACTCCCACAAGAGGGAAAACATACTGGACCTGATCATCACCAACATGGGGACTCTATGCTCCAGACCAGAAGTGTATCCCTCACTGGTAAGATCAGACCATAAACTAATCTCACTGGATATTCACATCCCGACCCCACCCCCTGCCCAGAAAACCACAGTGAAAAACTTCTCTAAAGCAAATTTTACACTCCTCAAAACTGAGGTGGAATCCTTCAAAGCCCCCGGGCCTGTGGAAAATACGGCCCAGACCGCAGAATCCTTTATAAACGCATTCTATGAACACCTTCAGGAATGCATGGATCATGCGATCCCAAATAAAACCAAGACCCAATCCTCCAAACGCAGACGTCCTGTCTGGTGGACCCCAGCCATAAACAAACTATACAATAGAAGGAGGAAGCTACTAAATGATAAAGCTAAATCCGAAAAAGGGAAGGCATCACTGATCAGTATTAGCAAAAAACTACGGGCACTCATAAAATTGTCTAAGGCCAGCTTCGAGAGAAAAATTGCACAGGACACTAAGGATAATCACAAGGCTTTCTTTAGTTATGTTAGGAACCTGGGTGGTAATTCCCAGATATGCTCAGAATTAGTCCAAAATGACAAAAATACACGAACCCACAGACATTGCCAACATCCTAGCTGACAGGTTCAGCGCAAACTTCTCCCTCCCACCAAAGGGCAAATATCTATCCCAGCAGAGTGCTGCCCCTGACATCTCAGATGCTCAGGTAAGAGCCGCCCTCTCCAAAGCAGAGAACACAGCATCACTGGGACCAGAGGGTGTCCGCGGCTGCGTCCTACATGAACTCAAAGAAGAGCTAAACCCAAACATAAAACTACTGTTCAATCTCAGCCTTACTACAGGATATGTGCCCAAAGAGTGGCGTACAGCAACAGTGGTCCCTCTCCATAAAGGTGGTGCCTCAACGGATCCTGGAAACTATCGCCCCATAAGCCTGACTAGCTTGGTCTGCAAAGCTATGGAAAGGATCATCATGGACCTCATAAATAAAGATGTTGGGGACCTACAAACACTGGATCCTACCCAGTTCGGCTTTGTTAAGGGCAGATCCTGCCTCTTAAACCTGGTTGATTTCTTTGAAACAGTCACCAAGGCCATTGACGAGGGGAAGGTGGTCCACACAGCCTACCTGGACCTCGCAAAAGCCTTCGATACAATACCCCACTCGGGCAGTATAGATAAGCTCACCAGCTTAAATATAAACCCCTATGTCACTAGATGGATTGCAAACCTGACTCAAGGACAGAACCCACATGGTTAGAATTGCTGGAGCCATGTCAGACTCCAAACCAGTTACAAGTGGTGTCCCACAAGGCTCAGTCCTGGGACCTCTCTTGTTTGGTATATATTTCTCGGAGGTACAGGCCAACACGGAAGGACTGTGGCTGACCAAGTTTGCAGATGACTGCAAACTGGGCGCCATAATCGACTCTCCAGCCGACACAAGCATCCTCCAAAAGGGCCTCATAGAAACAGACAACTGGTGCCAGAGCCATGGTCTCAAGCTAAATGCCAAAAAGTGTATAGTCATCCCCTTTGGCAAAAACAAAGTGCCCACAAATTACCACATAGGTGGAAATCCATTAAGTACAGAAGAAGTAATTAGGGACCTGGGGACCCAAGTCGATAGCAATCTCTCATTTGACAACCACATGGCCAAAGTGGTTAGAAAAACATTTTATATAGTCCACCTAATCATGAAGGGATTCTCATCTAGATCAGGGGAGGTCATCGTGCCTCTTTACTCATCCCTCATCAGGCCCATAATTGAGTACAATGCCCCTTTTGGGATGTACCTTACCAGACACCTGCAGCAACTGGAAAGACCCCAAAAGTACCTCACCAAGAGGATCAAAGGGCTCAAACAGATGCCATATGCTGCCCGGTTAAAGAAACTCCAGCTCTACTCAGTGGCATACCACCTGTTCAGAGGCGATCTGTGCCTGACGTATAAAGCCACGTCCAACCTGGAATTAATGGACATGCTGCACCTCAGAAAATCCAAATCCCATCGAGCTACGCGCTCGAGAGACTTGAACCTCAGCACTGAAATAAATAGGACATGCTGGAGGGACAGATTCATAACCCAGAGGCTCCCTTCACTCTGGAATAAAATCCCAGTCCAGGTTAGGCAGAGTCCCTCATTGACTCTCTTCAAGAGGAATCTTGATGAGTGGATGGGAGATCATAGGTTCACCCCGGGTATCACTTCTGTGTCACTGTTAGATAGAGGCACAGTATACTAACCTCGAAAAAGGGCATAGCAAAATAAATTTAAAATGGGTGGCGAAAGCCAAACACATTCTGGCTAGGCTTATAAATGCCCTAGGGCAGATAGCCTAGTATGAACCTATGAACCTATAAGGAAGATGAAGTCAGGGAAAGCAGCATGCTCAGATGAGGTCACAGCAGATATGATAAAGATGCTAGGTGAGATAGGAGAGAAATGGCCCCTGAGGGTACTAATAGCAGTATGGAGAGAAAGGTGTATCCCAGATGACTGGAGAATAAGCATACTTGTGCCAGTGTACAAGAACAAAGTGGACTTCCACAACTGTGGGCAGTACAGGGGGATCAAACTCCTATCACACTGCATGAATGTTCTGGAGAGAGTGATTGCTAAACAGATATGCAGAGTAGTAGAATGTAAGAAGGGAGATAAACAGTTCAGATTCAGATCAGGATGCAGCACAACTGACCCAATGTTTGCATTGAGACAAATACTTGAGAAGAAGCTAGAAATTAGGACAGAGTCCAACTGGGCATTCCTAGACTTGGAGAAAGCATATGACAAGGTCCCAAGAAAGCTAATCTGGGCAGTACTGCAGTGGTTTGAAGTCCTGGAAGCACAGGTAGAATTACTGCAGGCTATGTACAAGGATCCAGTGACTCAAGTACAAACAGTGTTTGGCCTCATAGAGGGGTTCCCAGTGGGAGTGGGTCTACATCAGAGTTCAGCTCTGAGCCCACTGCTGTTCATACTGGTGATGGACTACATTAGCAAACAGGTTGGAGGGGACAGATCAACAAAGCTGCTGTATGCAGACAATGTAGCAGTACAGAGAGACTCTGAGCTAGAATTTCAGCAAAGGATGGAATAAATGGAATGCAAATCTGAAGGCACATGGGATGAAACTAAGCACAGATAAGACGGTGGTAATGGCAGCAAATTGGGGAAATCAGAAGAAGCTGAGCATAGAGATAGAAGGGAAGATAGTGGAACAGGTAAGCAGCTTCAAGTATCTGGGAGGGTTGGTTGAGGAGAAGGGTAGTCTGAATGAAGAGGTCAAAGCTAGAATCAGAGGGGCTGTAGCCAACTGACATAGAGTATCAGGTGTAGTCTATGACAGAAGAATGCCAAAGAAGCTGAAAAGCAAGGTGTACAAGACAGTGGTGCGACCAGTACTACTGTATGGTACAGAAACCTGGGCACTAAAGGCAGAACAGTTGAAGAAGCTAGAAGTGATGGAAATGAAGTGCCCGAGAAAGGTGGTGGGATGCACACTGTGGGACAGATGAAGAAATGAGGACATTAGAGCAGAAGCCAAAGTAGCTCCAATTGCAGAAAAGATCAAAGAGAACAGATTAAAGTGGTTTGGGTACATGTGTAGAAAACAAGAAGACAATCTGGTGAAGAAGATTTGGGACAGACAGGAAGAAGGTAAGAGGATGTAAAGATGTCCAGCAAAGAGGTGGATGGATTGTGTGAAAGAAGATCTGCGACAATCAGGCATGAGTGTTGAAGAAGGCAAGAGTGTGGCACTGAATCGAGAGAGTTGGCGACAGTTAACATGATACCCCGACCCCATGTAGAAAAAAATGGAAAAAGAGGGCTGATGATGATGATGGTTTTGCCTTAATTTGGGGATTCATTGCGCTATTCTGCTGTGATGTTTTCTGAGTTACATTTTCTACACTAAATCCTTCACTTTGCAGGTAATCCATAACCTCAGTTTCTATTTCTTTAACTTTGCCATTACTAATCCTCTTTCCTACTTCGTTTTCTTATTTTTTGTATTGTAAAATTTTCCATGTCTGGATGCCTTTGCCATACCTCTCAACATGGAAACATCAGAAATCTGAGCAAAGGCCCATGAAAAATAGGTACAAATCTGTACACTGATTAACATAAAATGTGCATACATAATTGTGCAACCCCACCCACTCCAATGGAATTGTGGGATGCTAACTTTTAAACGCAAACTGAAGAACAGACAAAATATGATCATGAAACACAAAATAAACAGAAGAACAACAGTGTTTTATTTATATTAATATTTGAACTTATATCAGCCTGTGGTGGTGGTGCTGCGGTAGCGTTGTCGCCTCATAGTAAGACGCTATCCGGTTCGATTCTCAGCTAGAACATCTTCTGTGTGGAGACATGCATGAATGGGCGTACCTTCGTTGAAGGTTGTGCATCAGGCCTGGCAAGCCGGTACGTAAAAATCAACTGCCAATCATTAGCGGACCGGAGTTTCGCTGTGGCGACCCCTAACCGGGAAAAGCTGAAAGACACAAACAAACAAACACAAACAATATTTGAACTTATATCAGACTTTGAACTTGTGCAAAACTAAAATACAATTTTATTTTATAAAAATAAAATTAACTGTGCAAAGTCTTCACTTCAGTATTCAACATTAATATAAATAACAAAATACAACCAGAACAACACTGTTTTATTTATATTAACATCTGAATGTGTACAAAACTAAAATACAATTCTCTTATATAAAAATAAAATTAACTACTATTGCAGTTTTTTAATCATTATGCTATGCTATTAATCACCACCCGGCACCCCTTGATTGTCTGTGAGATATGTGAGATACAAAATTATGCATTGCATCAAAAGTCACTACTGGGTAAACTGAAATTAAAATCAGCAGAAGGCACAGATACAGCTCCATAGAATTAATGTAGCTATAGGACTGCAGATATTATGGCTATACCTCTCAATGTCTTAGAGGTTAAAGCAAGAAATCTGGACCACATATAATGGGGGACCAAACAAAGGCACAGAAATAGTTAGTGACACTTTTTAAATACTGCTCTTCCAAACTTAAACTGTTGACAGAATAATAGATTTTGCATGGCATGAATTTTCTGAACTATGAAGTCTAAAAATCAAATATAGTGTCTGCTGCCTGCCATTATTTTCTGAGTTCAGTCCTCAAAGATCTGTCACTGCCAGTGATTTCCCAGAAAACTACAATTTTATGAGAAATGGACACATAGTAAAAAGCCAAAAGCTTAATTCTCTTCAGTAGTTTCAAGCATGCACAACCACTAAAATGAAGCATGTCCCCCAGATGCGGACAAATCCCTTCAGCAGTAGGTCTTGATGTACAAGCACCAAAATAAAACATTTTTACCACCCCAGTGATCCATTCCCTTCAGTAGTTTCAAATATGCACATTGTTCAAGCATCAAAATGAAACATTTCCCCCACCCCAGTGAATCAATCCATTCCCTTCAGTAGTTTCAAATATGCACATTGCTCAAGCACCAAAATGAAAAATTTTCCCCACTGCACCAATCTCTTCAGCAAGACAAGGGCCAGCATTTATCCTCTGAGTCTGGATTGGGACTTTGGTGCTTAGGTTCATAGGTTCATAGTTAGGTACTAGGCTATCGGCCCAACAGCCTGTGTAAGCCGAGCCAACAAGGTTCCCTGGCTTATGCCACCCAAGAAAGTTATTTTCCTTTGCCACTGTCAAGCAGAGACACAGAAGTGATCCTCAGGATGTATTTCCTATTTCCCATCCACTCATCAAGATTTTTCTTGAAGAGTGCTAATGAAGAATTTTGCTTGACATAGATGGGTAGCCTGTTCCAGAGTATGGGAAGTCTCTGGGACAGGAATATATCCCTCCAGCATGTCCTGTTTATTGTGGTGACAAGGTTTAGGTCCCTAGAGCATGTAGTTCGGAGGAATTAGGATTTCTTTTGTTGTAGCATGTCCAACAGCTCTGGATTTGACATAGATTTATATGTTAGGCAGAGATCACCTCGGAGTAGGCGATATGCAACGGTGTAAAGCTGGAGTTTTTTGAGACAGTCAGTGTAGGGCATTTGTTTGAGGTCAATAATCCTCCTTGTGAGGTACTTCTGTGGCCTTTCCAGCTGCTGCAGATGTCTTGTGAGGTACATTCCAAAAGGGGCGTTGTTCTCTATAATGGGTCTAATGAGTGTCGAGTAGAGAGGAACAATGACCTCTTTTTTCCTGGATGAGAACCCTTTTATGATGAGGTGTGTCATGTAGAAGGACTTTCTGACTACTGTGGTGATGTGACTATCAAAGGAGAGACTACTGTCCACCTGGGTCCCAAGGTCTCTTATCACACATTTGGTGTTAAGTAGATTGCTGCCTGTGTGGTAGTTCATGGGTACAGAGTTTTTAACCAAAGGGGATGACACTGCACTTTTTGGCATTGAGCTTGAGGCCATGGCTCTGATACCAGGCATCTGTCTCAGCGAGGCCTTTCTGTAGGATGTCCACATCATTTGGGGACTTGACTATGGCTCCTAGTTTGCAGTCATCTGCGAACTTCGTTAGCCAGAGGCCTTCTGTGTTAGCCTGTATTTCAGAGAAGTAGATACCAAACAGGAGAGGTCCCAGGACGGAACCTTGTGGTACTCCACTTGTCACTGCTTTGAGGTCAGATTTGGAGTCTGCAACTTTTACAGTGTGGGTTCTGTCAGTGAGCCAGTTGGCAACCCATCTTGTGATGTAGGGATTTATACCTAGTTTAGTGAGTTTCGCTATAATTCCAGAATGGGGGATGGTGTCAAAAGCCTTGGCGAGGTCAAGATAGGCTGTGTAAACCACCTTACCCTCATCTATGGCTTTGGTGACTGCCTCAAAGAAGTCGATAAGGTTCAGGAAGCACGATCTCCCTTTCAAAAACCTGAACTGGGTGGGATCCAGAGTTTGGAGGTTACCAATGTCTTTGTTAATGAGTTCCATGATGATACGTTCCATGGCCTTGCAGACCAGGCTCATCAGGCTAATAGGTCGATAGTTCCTGGGATCAGTGGTGGCTCCCCCTTTGTGGAGTGGGATAACTGTTGCTGTGCACCATTCAGTGGGCACAAAGCCTGATGAGAGGCTATTATTGAACATGGTGCTTAAGTGGGGAGCCAGTTCATTCTGAAGTTCATGTAAAACGCAGCCTGGGATGTTGTCCGGTCCCATGGATGCTGTGTTTTTGGCTTTAGAGAGTGCAGCTTTTACCTGCATAGTTGTGATTGCAGGGACTCTGCATTTTTCCTGTATAGATATGGGCCCTTTAGGGGGTGGGGGAGGGGGTAAAGTTAGCACTGAACCTATCTGCCAGGATGTTGGCAATATCAGTTGGTTCTGTAATTTTTGTGCCGTTGTGCTGTAACTCAGAGCATATCTGGGTGTTGCCATCGAGATTCTTGGCATAGCTATAGAATGCTTTGTGGTTGTCCTTAGAATTAGTGGCGATTTTGTTTTCATAGCTAGCTTTGGAGGATCTTATAAGGTATCTCAGCTTCTTACTGAGGCTGACCGGGGAGCTCCTCCACTCATGGGATTTTACTCTCTTTTGCAACAGTTTCTTCCTTCTGTTGTACAGTTTGTTTATGGCAGGGGACCAGCAGATTGGCTTCCTTTTTTTGGAGGATAGCATCTTGGTTCTGTTTGGGATAGCACGATCCATGCACTCGTGTAAGTGTTATAGAGTGCATTTGTGTAGGATTCAGCAGTCGTAACTGTATTGTCCATCTGCATGGATGTTATGAAGTTCACCACTTCTGTCTTAAGAAGTATGAAGTTGGCTTTGGAAAAATGTTTTACCATGGTTTCCTTAATGGGGGGTGGGGGTGGGGGTGGGATGTGGATATCAAGGGTGATTAGCTTATGGTTGGATCAGACCAACAAGGAGTTGACCAGGTGTGGAACACCGGTCACTCATGTTGGTAATGACTAGGTCTAGGATATTGTTGCCCCTGGTGGGGGTGTGGATAAGTTTATCCAGGGCATTGGAGTTTATGAATTCCAGAAAGCGTTGAGTTAGCATTTTCGCTGTCCGTGAACTGAACTGAAGACTGAAAGACCAGTGCTACATGGTTAAGTAAACTCCACCCACTCCCCAGTATTGATATACAATTTTTATTTTGGTCAAAAATGCTGTTTTCCTTACAGGTATAAGTTAATAATGTCCTATGAAAATGGTGTTCTGTATTTTCCCCATCATTGTTATATAACTTCTCCCTTGCATGAAATTTCACCCCCCCATAAATAATGTGAAAAACCAAGAACACTTGTGCACGTGAGTTTGCATGCCTGTTTATGCCAAAGTAAGAGGAGAATGTTGTCACTACTGTTACAATATTGCAAAAGACTTTCAGGATTGCAACAAAAGTGGAGGCTAAGGAGGAAAAAAATGGTACTACTACACAGTACAACAACACAGACCCCCCAACCTAGCTAGATCTAGACTAGAAGCAGTGTCATCATAGCTCTCAACCTCTGAGCACAACAAAACCTGGATAAAGAGAAATAATGAATAGGGACAGATTTTAAATATTGCTCTTATAAACTTAGAAAGATGATAATAAAAAAGGACTTGTGTTACCATGCATTTTCTGAAGGATATGAAGTCTGAAACTTAAATGCTTATTAGACTGGTCCAGTCTATGTCTGTAAAATCAAGAGAGTGTTTGAGCTTTATTTTTCTCATGTATTTTTGTGTCTTTTTCTCAACAATAAACATTAACTTTTGACACAGTCTCATTACTCACACTTCTTTTCCTTAAAACTGCTAGACTAGTACCTTCTGGAGATATTTAGAAGGTAACAAGCAGTGATCAATGTGTTTTTTTTTCTAGGAGAAATGCATACATGAATATATACAAATCTTACTATTTTATATAAAAGGCAATGAGCTAAAATAAAACCAAAACCAAAGATTTGCCACTGAACTTACTACAGCTATGATTTGAGATAACCTTGCTAGGTTCTGAAAAAATCCTTAATCCACTGCGCTCTTAAACCTTTGTTTCTCTGTTTTATTTTTTTCCCCCACAGGAGCCCTCTTCCCTGTGCTAAATAAGTATGTTTTAATAATTTCATCTCTCATGCACTGTCGCACATCATTCAAAGATAGAAACCGGCCCTCTAGCATAATTTAGTAATTATTGCCACTGGAATGTCAAAATCTAGCCAGAAATGACAAGCAATACTGCATAAATCAGAAAAAGAACATCACAGAGACCCAGAGAATATTTGGTTAACATTTCTGCAAATCAAATGTAGACGGCAAAGACTTAGTGACATTACATTACACACACCCACACACACACACACACACACACACACACACACACACACACACACACACACACACACACACACACACACACACACACACACACACTCACACATACATCTTGCATATAGGTTATTAGTTTTCTTTTCTGTTTTTATATTTTTACCTGGAGGAGTCAGGGGAAGCACTGGTGATGGCTTTCTTATTTATTATTATCATAGGAGGTTACTAGGCTAATGGCCCTGGGGCCCTTACAAGCCTAGCCAAGAGTTTATCCCCAAAGAAGAAACCTCAGTCAGCACCTGAGGGACACAGATGGAACCCCTGGGACAAATTTGTGGTTTCCCATTCACTCATCAAGGTTGCACTTGAAGAGGGGTCAGCGATATACTCTGATATGCATGGGAAGTCAATTCCAGAGATGGGGCAGCCTCTGGGAGACAAACCTGTTGCTCAAGCAGGTTTTGTTAATGTTGCATATTTGATTTAGGCCTTTCAAGTGGGCAATGAATGAGGAGTTACACTTAGAGATATGGAGCATCTCTAATAGGGCGGGGTCCGAGTTTGCCTTGTAGGTGAGACACAGATCACCTCTAAGCAATCTGTATGATACAGAGTGGAGTTATAGTGATATGAGTCTGCCCACATAGGACAGGTGTTGGAGGCCATAGATTCTCTTTGTGTGGTATTTTTGTGGCCTTTCCAGCTGGTGCAGGTGTTTGCAGAGGTACATATCAAAGGAAGAATTGTACTCAATTATTGGCCTAATGAGGGAGGAGTAGAGAGAGGTAATAACTATAATATAGTTAATTATGCTTTATGGCTTTAAGCTAAAATCATAATGGTGCAAGTTTTTCCAGAAAATGTACCCTTCAACAGTATACCTTAGCTGCTTTTGTGTCTGATCCTGGGGATTTTCAAAGATCGCAGCAAGTGGAATTTAATTCTTCTAAGTGCTTAAAGACCAATGTACCTAAGTGTCTATCTATGGTTATAAAGGCACAA
Source organism: Protopterus annectens (assembly GCF_019279795.1). NCBI lineage: Eukaryota > Metazoa > Chordata > Ceratodontiformes > Protopteridae > Protopterus > Protopterus annectens. Next base: position 1,617,418,015 of record NC_056728.1, on the reverse strand, counting down.
AATCCTGCATTTTTTCTCCTACTGAGCATAAAACTGGAAGTCATTATCAAAACCTACAAGTTTCTCGAGTAATAGTTACTACATCTCACAAAAACTTTCAATACCATGAAAGACCCACACAATTACCAGTATAAGAGACATCCTTCCACCAACAATGGCTGCACTGCCATATGGTTTCAACATACATTAAGAGCCATCCAGCCTCTGGCTTCATAAGACCCTAAATCATCAGCACTCAATTCACTGGACAGCTTACCTAACTAAAATGGACTTACTGGATAACCAGGCAAGCTGTCTTACTTGGGATTAAACAAATGTGCAGGCACTCTTTCCTATAAACCATTCTAAACAGCATATCAACTCACTCACATCAAATGAATCATATGGCCATTCATTTCTAAAGCCTTGAAAATGAGGTATAGCCAAGACCCTAAAATTCTGTCAAGCATCCAAACTACACAGTGAATTGTGGTCAGCCTTCCTGCCAAAACTCATCATCAGACAGAGACCAACAGCTTCCCAAGGATTCAAGAAAGGTCTTGTTTACAAAATTATCTCAACCTTCAAAGTTGAATAGTGCATTATTTCCAAGACCTGTACTCTTGGACACATTAAACCAAATGCTGCACGACACTCTCAAAGGTAGTGGACAACCCTCAGGACAAGGAATCTTATGCTTGATGGACTCAGGAAGAGGGCAGCAAATTTGAACACAGGAAGTAACTGCTAGATAAAGCCTTTGAAATTCTGACTCATCCATCCAACAATGGCATGAAAGCACATGCAATTATGTATGGCTGAAGTAGATGCAATCCAAAGCATGGCTGTGCAATTTGCTGCAATCCATAACTATCTTAAACAGGACATCCTTCAGTTACTGTCCCTCCTCTTTTGGAAGCACATTTTGTTCCACAGATACTCAAAACACCCAAAGAACCCCAACTAGTCTCACGACTCCAATTATCAAATTTTTGACAAGAGTCCAAGGAAAACTAGCTGTGGTCTGTAGCATTAGCTTGGGTGGTCTTCTGGAACCTAGAAATTTCCATCTCCAAGTCTTGCCCACTTCCTGGGGGGGGGGGGATGTCAAAAATGAGAGATACCCTCAGTCAACTGACAAGCCGTAACTAGATATGCATGTACAAAACAAACCATATACAAGCCAGTGCCATGAACCTATTCCCACAAATATCCGAGTATAAATGTTTAAGCAAAACACTGACCATTATGGGTGGTACATGAAGGTGAAACAATTGCTTTCACCAAGTCTACATTTCATGCAAGTGGAGACAAACTCCTCTACCAATGCATGCAAGAGATTAGGCTTATAAAACATATGCAAGCTTCCCCTTCCTTTAAATCCAAATCAAGAAAATAAAAATTACAATGCACACAGGCTAACTCCTGATAATCATGTCACACAAGCAACTCTACTGAAAGCAGCATGGTAGGGAAATATTGGGCTTGATTTAAACTGCAACTAAGATGGGACTTTCTTCAACCAGGACAAGTTTATGCATGGACTCTCCCTGTCAACCAGGAGGGGTTTATGGGCACTTGAATAAAATTAGTTCTACAGCTGCCAACCAAGTATAACAATGCCCCCATTAGACAAAGCCTGAGTTTCCATTTCATCACAAAATTAATAAGACCTTCATACGAAGATTTAGTACCCCCCGCTCCAGTCTGCAAAGCTCTAAGCATTCCTACCATCTGTTACAGGAGGCATGGTCTCAAGGTTACTGATAGCATACAATGAAATTTTCATGGTTACAGCTACTTCTCATGTTGAAACATGGGGATGTTCAATTCAGTAACCAAAACATCAAGTATGTCTCATGAATTATCACTGGGTTACTGGCTAGAAATTTCATTTTTATGTGCATGTAATACGAGTTTATTGTGGAGACAAGGGCTGAGTTTAGGAGGTACAGAAGTGATTCTGTCCCATTCACCTGTTAAAGTACTGTAGTATTTTCTATTACTCTGTACTGCTAAACTGTGATCTGCCACTAAACTGACATGATCTCTGAATAGAAAACCATGCCATTCTAAAAATAAAAATGCTCTGCTATACACCCCTTTTAAATTTATGAGTTACAAAATGTGGTTTAACATACAATAGACACTGCAGTCCTCTTAACTTGTAAATTTCATGTGTAGAGAGGAAAGCTTCAGTGTGACCATGTATTTTAACAGTTCTTCAGAAAGACAAGGGAGAGAAGCCCTCTTGTATACACCTGTACAGAGGCAACTGCAAGATTTTTTTTGTTTTACTGCTCTCAACTATTAAGCAGTAACATATGAACGTTTTTCTTTTAGAATGTCTGTGGCAATGTGTGAGCATGCTGGTCATAAATTAACAGATGGTGGGGCTCGTTAGTGCTCCTTGAGAGTTCAAATAACCACTTAAATAGCTGTACAATTAAACTATAACGTGGCTGGCCACAACGTGGCAAATCTTTACTGTTAAGAGAAAGACATGCGGAATTTCACTTCCATTACTTAATTATACATGTACACACTACACAGATTTAAAATGCTATATAACATGTGCCACACTTATAGCCAAGCGCTCTCCTAAAGAACACTAACTGTGTTAACATTAGCACGCAAATAAAAAATGTTTTAGCATTTCCTCAAGCATACCTCTAATACTTTACTTTCTCAAGTTTAGAATCTAAAGAGAACCAGTTTGACTCTCTGATTGCTGATGCTTGCTGCAGCTGCTCAGCTGTTGCACTCATAATGATGATACTAATGAGCCTTCCTTCATTGGCCTTGCTCTAATTAAATTAAAACAGAAAACGCACTGCAGTACAGTAGCACAGTACAGCTGCTCAGTGCTCTCAATCAACCAGTCCTCCATCAGTCGGTTCTTGTTCATTACTTGACTGATTGACTCTTAATACTGCTGCTGTAACTGCAAATACATTGCCATCTTGTTGATTTGCCATATCGAAGGATAAACACAGAAAGAGTAACAGTACACACCCTCCTCAAGCCCAGCCGAATTCCGACAGGCTAGCAGTCTGCTTAAAAAGCTAACATCATCGTGCATGCCCTGCATGCGACGACATCAGCAAAATTTCACACACAAAAAAAATTTTGAAAAATAAAACCCAGGAAATTAGGGAATTAAGGGGGCCACTCGGGAATTTGTGGCACCCCATTATTTTCAACTTAAAACTGGTAAATACAGAAAAATTCAGTAAGGTTGAGAGGTCTACTTTGCCTATATTTCTCTTCAAATATCTTTGGTGCTCTGTTTTGATTATTTTTGCTTTCTCTTTTGCTTAAATATTACACCATATTAAATCTCTTTTTTCTTTTCCATGTCCATATTACTTCTTCATATGTCTCTTGAGCCTCCTGTTTCTCCTTACTTTGGGGACTTGTTCCATCATGCCATGATGCAATCTGTGTTAAACTTTCAACACTAAATCCTTCACTTTGCAAGTGTTCCATAACTTCAACTTTTATTTTTTTAACTTCTACTTTACTGACCTTCTGTTCTACATTCCTTCTTTATGATCTTATTTTTTATTATGAAATCTTCCATATCTGGATGCCTTTGTCTGTATTTCTCTTCAAATATCTTTGGGGCTGCCTTTTTTGTGTTGATTGATTTGGCTTTCTCCTTTGCATAAATATTGCACTAGATCAGATATCGCTTTCTTTCCTATGTTCATATTTCTATCTTTCAAAAGTCTCTAGATTTTGTTCTTTATATTTTTGCACTTCCTCAGTTGCTTATTTTTACAAACGGACCAATATTTATTGGTCTGTATAATGTTTTCATAAATTTGTTGTATTAATGAACACAAATTTTTATTTGAAGCTTCTGACAGTTTTTGTTGTGGAAATATTTTTCTTTCCTTTAATTTCTCTCTTAATCATTTTGTAATATAGTGCTATCATGCATAATAATAGCAATACATAATTTCTCTTTTATCCTCAACAGTCCACTCTGTCGTCTTCATGACTTTTCTTTGGCCTATTAGTTTTTGTGATTTTTATGGACTGTTACTTCTTTCTACAACAGGGGGGTGATCCTTCCCCTGGGGCTGGCCTAGCCCCATTGTAGGAATGTTTCTGTGTCTTGAGGATTCTACACTGTCATTTTTTCCAGTCTTGGCACCTGTGCGCCTACCAGGATTGTGCACTTTTTTATCCTGGGTCTTGAGCACCCAGCTATCTTTTTTATTTTTTAACCTACTTCTGTCCATGATATATGCTATATAAATACTCTCTGTCTCTTTCTCTCTCTCTCTCTCTATAAATATATATATATATATATATATATATATATATATATATATATATATGGATCTAGGACATTGGATTGAAAGATCAAAAGTCCGAATCCATTACGGCTGGGCATACTTACGCAAAAGTGATTTTCACCGAAGAAGCACTTTCGTGAATGTATGACTGTTGCGGAGGTTGTACTACGATGCAGATATGGGAAAATTCCCTTTTCCCCACTGTAGTGCAATCTCGGAGGGAGAATATTAAAGTAGGGGGGTGTGGGGGGCACAGCCCCCACATGGGAGTGCAAGGGGGCTTGCCCTCCTGCAAAAAATTTATTTAATGTTTGTTTGTTTTTTTGTGTAACACACTTTAACGAAAGAACTTTTTCGCTGAAAGCGCTTTCGTTAAAGTGTGTTCATTGGGAATGGATTCGGACTTTTGATCTTTCGATCAAAAGTCCTAGATCCATATATATATATATATATATATATATATATATATATATGGGTATGTATCACTTCATCTAAAACTCATTTCACCTAAACTCATTTCACCAAGACCAAATCACCTAAAGTTCATTTCACCTAAAACTCATTTCACCTAAAGCTCATTTCAATGACAAGTAGTACAAAAAGGCAAGTCAAAGATATATGTCCTTTTCCCCACTGTAGTGTTATCCCGGTGTTAGTATATATAATTAGGGGGGCACAGGCCTCCACACTGGGGGGGTGGGGGTGAAGCCCCCCCCCACTTTGGTTTTATGGAGTCTGGTTTTGTTTTACATTATTTGGTAAAAGCCAACTAGGTGGGGGGCTACACCCCTCGCACCCCCCAATGTGGGGTGTACACCCCCACACCCCCTTAATATATATACTAACACCAAGATCGCACTACAGTGGGGAAAAGGACATATACCCTTGACTTGCTTTAGAGTTCTACTTGTCAGTGAAATTAGTTTTAGGTGAAATGAACTTTAGGTGATTTGGTCTTGGTGTAATGAGTTTTATGTGAAGTGATACATACTTCTATATATATATATATATATATATATATATATATATATATAAACCATATATATATATATATATATATATATATATAGGTCTCCTTCAAAACACCCAAAGACCTGAACATCAACAGTGTTTTGAAGGAGACCAAAACAACGAAAGTGCAGAACACTGAAAAGCGCAAAATTCAAAGCAAAAACTGTAGCAGGCAGCCAAACAAACCCCAAAAAGCAAAAGTTAATCCAATAAAAGAAAAAGCTAGGAGTCCAACAGTAAAACACTGTAATGATGAAGCTTTCGAATCCACAAGATTCTTTCTCAACACAACATAAAATCAACAATGTTAGTCAGTTTAAATATACACTATCAGCCAATCATATTTGAAATCCAGTCATCTGACCATTAATTAAAATGCATTGCATAAATAATACTACCTAAAACATAGTCTAAAAAGCATTTTAAGGCATATTAAAACATATATTAAGACATAGAACCTGGAACACATACAAAACATATAAAATATGTAATATAAAAATATGTAGTATAAAAAACATGCAAAACAGCATGTAAAAACATATAGAAGACATAAAAGGAAATTTCCATTTCATATATAGCTATGCTTCTTCTTAAGTAATGGTTTTATGCTAGTCTTACTATTTAGACCTGGAAACGTATCATCTCTAAAGAAATTTATCCATTTATACTCAACCATGCCACTTTCATTTACAAGATCACCACCCCCCATTTTTGCTTACAAATTCTTTGTAAAACTTAAATTGAAAAGAATATTCAGTACTGAACTTGCATAATGTGTTTACTAAGAGCATTAGTCTCTATCACCCTGCGAATCTCAGACAGATGAGAACCAATTATTTCTTCAAATTTTTGGTTAGTTTTACCTATGTAAAAACATTCACATCTTATGCAGTTTGCAAAGTATATCACATTTTCTATTCAGCAATTTGCTGAAGCTTTAAATATAAAGAGATCCTTTGTTATTGGATGTTTAAATTCATTATCTAAACCAATATACTGACAATAGATACAATTATGGCAGGGGACAGTTAGATTCAAATACTTAAATCTTTGTAACAGAGTCTTTAAGTTTCTTTCCTTTTTATAAATAAAATGTGGTTACATGCTAATAATTTCATGAATAAAAGGGTCAGATTTCAAAATAACCTAGTTTTGTGTGCTGTCTTTTTAATAAAGTTTGTGTGCCTGTTGTACTGTGTGACATATCCCATGCGATATTTACTATTATCTTTAGGCCTTTCCTTATTACTCCCGGTATTTCTCCTAGCATTGGAGAAGTAGGGTGCACCCAAATCTTCACATTTAGAAATAGCATAGTTCATATTCCTTTCTAACAGTTTTGTCTTGTATCCTTTAGTTACAAAGTTTGATGTCATGCTATCTAGCTCTTGTATAAAACCATCACCTTATGTGTTCAGCCTGCTAGCCCTCAGGAATTGACTATGAGTAGTACTATTAGAAACAAATCTAGGATACACACTATCATAATGAACATATCGTGCTGATTTAATATTTTTTCTGTAAATGTGCAAAACATTGCTGAAACAGTTGCTGCATGTGTGTGTGTGTGTCCGTATTCCTGTGGATAACAGCTGAATATGGAAATATCTGGCACATAAACACTATTGACCATCATAATCTAAAGAAATAACAGTTATCAACACATAAATGAAAATACATGTGTAGGCAGTCGGACAGGCATTCCACTTGGCATTAACAAATTGGACTGTTATAAGAATGTTCATTTTATTAAGAGGAACAGAGTAAAGAAGTTATTTATGAGTTACTGTTCACATATACAGGTGCACTAGGTCATACTTTCATAGAATAGCTGATAATTATGAAATGCATAGTCACTAGTGGCCTAGGCATTAAGTTGCAGCAACACACGTTTCATTGTACATATGTTTATGTAGTATGTTAATGTGAAATGCATGGAGAATGTGGCTTCTGTGGCATAATGTTGTTATGTTTGCACCTCCATTCAGTAGATAACTACTGTAAGATGTTTGAATCCCACAGAAAGCCACTACAGATATCATACGTTATGTTGCTTTTACCACTGTTATGTTTACAGGCATTGGTGTAAGTTTTTATATGTTGCATTTTTATATGTTACATTACTATATGACACAGTGAGTGTTTCACAGAATTTTGCATTGCACAGGAATGCATAGTGTTTACAATGGCATAGGCTGTCCATATAATCATTGCCATAAGTGAGCCCCCACATGAATATGAACCTGTGCATATCACTGTCTTTTAGATGGCAAACAGACATAGGAGCAACAATATCTCCCAATAGGAGAATGAGATTATAATAGATGCTCTGCGGCAACACAGACAGAGACTCATTGGACTTGCAGGGAATACAGTATGGTGGAATGAAGTCTGGGCCAACCTCACCAATATGATTAATGGGGTGGGAGGTCACAATAGATCCCATAAGGCCTGTTGCCAATGCTGACCATGCAGTCAACAAGTTACGATGGTATGACAGATTGAGGGATACCACCGGTAGTGGCCCACCATTGACCCACCCCAATGAAATCACAATATGTCTTGCATCCCTACATACAGCAAGTGGGGAGCAACATATACCCAGGACTGGGATAGAACCAGGAGTTCCAGGACGAACATGTATATGTTATTTTGCATGACATGGATGAGTATAGAGTAAGTCATTGCATATTACCGCTGCATGCATATTCATGTATTGCTTGTTTTGTTTTTCAGCATTAGAATTGAGTCATGCACAGAGATCCACAAAAGGTGATGATGATCAAGTGTAATGGCACGTAATCATACAACTGCACTACAGACAAAACAGTGTAACCAACATGTGTAGTGCTGTCTGCATTAATGTTCACAGGTCCATCTACCTCTGCACAACACTAGAGAATGGCAGGTGAGTGTCTACATACAGTGTTATTGTGACTACTACCTGTTATTACCTCAGCCTCAAGGCATGGCATTGATGTTTACTGCTATACTGATATTTCCCTAATATTGTGCACTACAGGAACATCCACTGGGGTACAAGCAGTGTGAGTACAAGTACAAGAAGACCAGGTATGTTACCACAATAGGTTAATGGGTTGCAGCAATGTGTAACAGACCTGTGGTACATGTCATGTTTTTTCTACACAGAAACATCTGGCCAACAAGTGCACCATACATAACCTGTGTTTCCACAGCCCCTGTTACTGTGTCATATGTGCCATTATGTCAGTATTCTGCTGCCTGCATATATGACTGTGTTGTCTTTCTCTTTACTTCACCACTACAGGATCCACAGTACAACTTATGAACTCACAACAGTAGGAGTCTGTCAGTGGTATGCTATTACCTATCTTTCATACATGTCATTGCTGCTTTTGTCCTCCAGTAATACTGTACCCTTCTAATCATTAATAGGACAGACTGCATCCTCATCATCATCAAGTGCTCAGACAAGCGGTATGTCTATGTAATCCTATTGTAAATTTTAATGCTGTTGGAATGACCTACTCTACCAATGATGTGATTAAGAATGCTGACTTTGTTTCCCTACAACAGATGAAGTTCATCCCTCTCCTCCCATGCCGTCTTCCCATGAGGTCGTCTTAGGTGTGTGCTATGTTTGTATTCCTTACATATGCCATGGATGTTGGATATGCAACATAATTGTCAATTCCCTGTTATGAAGATGGCATGACCAATACAAAGTCAAGACCTAATGGTAAGTCAGTATTACCTATAACATTGTAGTGAAATATATATGTCATATGTTTTTAATGATATACAGCATGTGATGTAAGCATGTTGCACTGATCTGTGTCATCTACCTCTTCTTCTAGCACATCATCTACTTTTATCCTCCATTATCCCATTCACTGATCCCAATGTGGGATCTGATGTGTCTCAGTAAAGCAGCATGGCCCCTGGCACACAGGACATTGACATAGTGATACAGTCCAGCCTAGATGATGACAATCATGTGGATGTGGCTGTAGCCTCAGATATGATGAAAAACATGTCGAGCCATTCTGACAATGAGGAGACCCCGGATGATGGACAGGATGAGATCTGTGGACAACAGATATTGGAATATTCGCCAATAAATAAAGAAGGTACAGTTGATACAGCCTTTATTATAATAAATTTGTCTAATGTTGTACTATCAGATGAGTTAGTTAAAGTGTTAAATAAAGGCTGGAATTTTGTGCCCTCAAAATGAGCGGACAAATGTGATACTATTAATGAACTTAGGGACTATGTTAGAAAGTTGAATTTTAAAGTGATGTTTCCTAATAGTTCAAATGGTGGTAAAATGTTTAGTAAGCGTAGTGTGTACAATCCACCATTAACAAAGGAACTAGAAATGTTTCAAATGATGTGTGAACAGGAAATAATTGAAATGTTTAAAAAGAAACCTGCTTTCAAATATTTTAATTTAAAATATGAACAAAGGAAACTTGAATGGTTTCTTAAATAATGAGAAAGTATTAGTAACTAAGGCTGACAAAGGAAATGCTTTGGTTGTGTTAGATAAAGATGTTTATAATAAACAGATGGAAGAAATTTTATCTGATACACAGTTTTATAAAGTTGTAACTTTTATAAAAGTTAAAAAAAGCTTTTCATTTATAGATGGTCAAATAGAGGAATGGTTCCTGACAGGGCGCATAACAGAAGATATAAGGAAATACTTGCATATAGAAACACCTAGGATGAGTCGTATTTTTAGGCAACCGAAAATACATAAAGATTTAAACAAACCTCCGATGCGCCCTATAGTTGCAAGCAGTAGAGCTAAAACAGAAGCTATGGCTATCTTTGTAGATCGACATTTGCAGCAAGTTGTCAAATGTAGTATATCACACATCAAAGATTCATTTGAATTTAAAAACATGTTAAGAGAAATTAAGGTAACAAAAGAGGATATTCTGGTAACATTAGACGTAAAATCTTTATATACAGTCATTCCTAATGATGAAGGAATGGAGGTTGTTAGATTGGAACTATTAAGTTCCAAGAATTTTTTGACCAATATGGTTGGTTTACTAATGGAAATATTGGACATTATTTTGAATTTCAACTTTTTTGAATTTAATCATAAAATATATAAGCAAACAAATGGAGTTGCTATGGGTGCATCGATGGCGCCAAGTTATGCTAATATTTTCATGTTTGACTGGGAAAAGTTTTATATTTTCAATAGTAAGTTTATGGAACACATTGTGTTCTATAAACGGTTTATTGATGATGCTTTTATGATTTGGAGAGGAGAGCAGAATTTGTTAGATGAATTCTTAACCTATTTGAATGTGGCTACTTGACATTTACATCTGGGTACAGTGCAGAGCATATTAATTTTTTGGATCTAACTGTGTACAAAGAAAATGACAAGCTGCTTACCACTATTTACAAGAAAAATGTGCAGAATAATTTATATCTGCACTTTGATAGTATGCACTCTAAAATTATGAAAATTAATATAGTAAGGGGTCAGTTGGAAAAAATTTATCATTTAACTGATGATGAAGAAAAATTTCAAAACGAATGTAGCAGCTTATGTAACAGTTTTATAAAAAGAGGTTATCCCAAAGAGGATGTAGTAAGGATCTCTAAAGAAATTTTTGAAAGAAGATCCACACATGAGATAGGTGGAAATAAAGCTAAGAAGGATTTAAAAACAGCAATGCTAGTCACTAATAGTGTAGATTCTGGAGCTATTAAGAACATTATAGTAAGCAATTGGAAGTTCTTAAGATGTAGTGCTGAAATTGAGAAAAAAATAGGAGAAGGACCAGTATTTGTGCAAAAAAGAGGAAAGAGCTTTAAAAATATATTCCAGAGTCGCTTGAATAATAGGCAGCCAGTATGCACAAATCCAGGCATGGTAAAATGTATGAATTGCAATATGTGTGATTATTTATTAACAGGTGTAAAAGAAATAAAAATAGGAGCTACTATTGTACATCTAAAAGGAAAATATACATGTAAATCTAGGTTTATAGTATATTTAATCATTTTTCAATCATGTGAAGCCTATTATATAGGGCGTACTATAAGGGAACTATATAAGAGGGTGTATGAGCACAAGTATGCTGTTCACATACAGGATGATAAAAATGCAATGGGCAAACATTATAAAGAAAACGGCTGTAAAGTGGATTTTAAATTTTGTGTATTGGATGAAGTAACTAATTTTGAAGTTAAATTCGATGCTGAATCTGAATTAAGTTGGAAAGAGTATTTGTGGCAAATTAGACTGAACTCTTGTTACCCACCAGGGTTAAATGTCAAAAAAAGAGTTCACTGCCTTTTTAAAAAGGAAACAGTTAAATCATGTGGCTTGTTAAATCACACGATTAATATGAAATGAGATATAAAGTTTTTGCTAATTTTAATCACATTATACAGTCTGTGGAAGCCCAGGGTGACAAAAGCGCTTTCTGTTTGATGTGAAATTTAAGTAAAGTGAAATTTGGTTTTATTTTGGCACACTTGCTGTTTTTATTTAAGTTCCTGTTAGTTTCCGACTTTTCAGTTCTGGTCTGTAGAATCCCTGGCCTCTAC